>NC_091667.1:8839696-9142727 GCF_042453785.1 Malus domestica | reverse complement strand
GTACCCATAAAAATTTCTCAACAAGAACAACACATTCATCAAGTTAGTCGATGTGTCATACGGTTTATAAACAAAGAGAAAAATTTCATACAAAATTAATATCTCTCTTTTTTCATTTGTTTTAAGTTAAAGAATGAATACAATAACTTCAAAAAAGTGAACATTCCTAATATTAGTTCACAAAATTAGATTTATATTGAATTTATTCATAAAATTAAGAGAAAAGATATATTTTTTTTGTCAGGACATCCCTCATCGAGTACGATAGGGATTGGGGTGGCTGATCCACTACTTACAGAGCACTCTGATTAGGATTATAAATTGGATGCTGCTAGACAAACAATCAGTACGGCTCAACTCTTTTATAAATTAAATTTTTACTTTCGCACAAAACAAATATCATCATCATGGGGATGGGGTTTTACAACTCCATTTCTGCAGTGTTTTTGTCATCCTTTTTTATGCATGCTTTCATTCTTCACTCTTCCTTTCCTTGTTTCGCCTTTCCGGGAAATGAGACAGATAGACTTGCTTTGCTTGAAATCAAGGCTAGCATAACTCATGACCCTTTTAAAGTCCTGACTTCATGGAATGAAACCATCCACTTTTGCTCTTGGCATGGCGTTACATGTGGTCGTCGTCATAAGAGGGTCACAAGCTTGAGCCTGCGGTCCTTGAAACTTGCAGGATCTATATCGCCGCATGTTGGGAACTTGAGTTTTTTGAGAGTCATTGATCTCCAAAACAATAGCTTAGGCCATGAAATTCCTCCAGAATTCAGCCGTCTGCACAGATTGCAACACCTACGGTTAAACAACAATTCACTGAGTGGAGAAATTCCCACTAACTTATCTCGTTGCTCTCAGCTTCTCAGGCTCGGTATTGGTTTCAATGTGCTGATGGGAAAGATTCCAAAGGAGCTTGGCCTCTTGTCAAAGTTAAAATATTTTTCCATCCACTCAAACCACTTTACAGGGGGAGTCCCTACTTCTTTTAGCAATTTATCATCTCTTGAAATGTTCTCCGCATCTACTAATAATTTAAGTGGCACTGTCCCCGATATTTTTGGCCGAATGACCAATCTTAGCTTTCTTGCTTTTGGTGGAAATAGCTTTTCGGGTATGCTTCCTCCCTCAATCTTTAATCTCTCTTCTCTCACACTCCTTTCTATGGAATCCAACGAAATCCAAGGGAGTCTGCCCGCAAACTTGGGTATGGTCTTTCCGAGTCTCCAAACATTTTCCATTACCCATAACCAATTCAGTGGATCTATTCCTGTTTCCTTATCTAATGCGTCAAATCTAATTGAATTTGAGATGGCAGGTAACCAATTGCATGGAAAGGTCCCTCCTTTGACGAATTTGCATAAGCTTGAGTGGTTAATCCTTGCTGACAATCATCTCGGAAGTGGGGGAATTGATGACTTGACCTTTCTCTGCGATTTGAGCAATGCCACCCATTTAGAATTTATCCAAATGTTTACCAACAATTTTGGGGGAAGGTTACCTCAATGCATAGGAAACCTGTCTTCTTCTTTTCGATATTTCCATGTTGCTCAAAATAAAATATTAGGAAGTATCCCAAATGAGATTGCAAATCTGGCTAACTTAGAGCTTTTGTGGATGTCTGAGAACCAATTTTCAGGTCACATTCCCCCTGGTGTAGGAAAGCTTCACAAGTTATATCTATTAAATTTGGATAGGAACTCTCTCTCTGGCAATCCTCCACCCTCTTTTGGAAATTTAAGTCAATTAAATGAGTTACACCTAGAAGGCAACAAACTTCAAGGCAATATGCAGAGTTTAATTGAGTGTCAGAATTTGAGGATCTTATCCCTTGGTGCTAACAATTTTAGCGGGATCATATCACAAGAAATCGTTGGTCTGTTGAACTTGTATATATTGAGTTTACCTCAAAATCATTTTATAGGCTCCCTGCCAGAGAACATAGGAATTTTAATAAATCTTCAGTATTTAGATATTTCTGAAAACATGTTACTAGGTGAAATTCCAGCAAGTCTTGCTAGCTGTATAACATTAGAGTACCTATACATGCATGGAAATTTCTTCCATGGGACGATTCCATCAACTTTGAGTTCACTAAGAGGTCTTTCAGAATTGTTTCTTTCTCACAACAACTTGTCAGGCACCATTCCAGAATTCTTAGAAAGTTTTAAACTTTTGCAATCTTTGAATCTATCTTATAATAATTTTGAGGGCATGGTGCCGATCAAAGGATTGTTCAAGAATGCAACGGCGACATCAGTTGAAGGAAATAGTAAGCTTTGTGGGGGCATACCTGAGTTTCATTTGCCAAAGTGCAAACTCCAGCATGCAAAAAAGGAAGGATTGAGCTTAACCATAAAATTGGTTCTCTCCCTCGTTTGTGGGATTCTTGGAGTCATTTTTGCACTAACCTTTTTGTACCTTTATTGCTCACGGAGGGACAAAAAGGATCGCGCTGCAAGTGATTCGGACAAATTTCCCCAGGTGTCTTACCAAAGTCTTCTAAAAGCAACAAATGGATTCTCCTCAACCAACTTGGTCGGTATGGGCAGTTTTGGGTCCGTTTATAAAGGAGTACTTGAGCAAGGAGAAACTACAATTGCCATCAAGGTACTCAACCTAGTTCGTCACGGAGCTTACAAAAGTTTTATTGCTGAGTGCGAGGCTTTCAAAAATATTAGACACCGTAATCTTGTCAAGGTACTCTCGGCATGTTCTGGTTTTGATTATCACAGCCACGACTTCAAGGCCTTAATTTACGAGTTCATGGTTAATGGGAGCTTGGAGGAATGGCTGTATCCAATTCATACAATTGGTGAGACAAATGAAAGGCCAAGGAGCTTAACAATTTCTCAGAGGTTGAATATTGTTATTGATGTTGCTATGGCATTGGATTATCTCCATAATCATTGTGAGACACCAATAGTTCATTGTGACCTCAAACCCAGCAATATTCTTCTCAATGAGGACATGATTGCACATGTAGGTGACTTCGGGTTGGTGAGGTTCCTACCAAAAGTTGCTGAAAATTCTTTGGGAAATCAATCAAGTTCCTTAGGGATCAAGGGAACTATTGGTTATGCTCCTCCAGGTATATACACCTAGTAGTTTATTTTTTTCCTAGCTAGTATTTTAAAATTATGTAGTATTTATTTTAATATTTTCAAATATGAAATGAGCTTTTAGCACTTCACTAGAAAATTAGAATCTAATGTTCTGAATTGTGGAATGCAGAATATGGCATGGGGCATGAAGTGTGGACACAAGGTGATGTGTATAGCTTTGGCATCCTCCTGTTGGAAATATTTACAGGAAAAAGACCGACTAATGACATGTTTCAGGGAACTTCAAACCTTTATAGCTTTGTGAAGGCAGCTCTGCCTGAGCAAGTGGAAGAGGTTTTGGATCCCGTTCTTGTTCAAGAGAGCAATCATCCTAATGAGGGGAGGGCAAGGAATCACGTCCTAATCATAGAAAGTTTAATCTCTGTAATAGAAGTTGGTGTTGCTTGCTCAGCGGAGGTGCCTAGAGAAAGATTGAACATCTGTGATGCTGTGGTACATATGTGTCGGATCAGAAGCAAACTTCGAGCAAATGGCATATGTGAATAGAAGCTTGTTGTTAATATGTGGTATAGCATGTAATAGTATTGATGATTTGTGAAAGCGTTCTCGTATTTGTTAGATAAAAAATGTAGTATAAATGGCTAGTTGATCAAGGCTTGCCAAACAAACTTATTTGCATCGAATTATGCTTGAACAATGACATTCTAGCTTTGCCAAACATTACAGGACGAACACTCTGAAAGAATTAAAAATTAAAATTAAAAAACAAAGTTGTGGAAAGTATTCATCAAATTTCAAACCTATGTTAGAATTCTCTGCTCTATGTTGAAAGGTTTATCCCTGGTTGAAAATGGGAAGCATTCCATAGTAGTTTATTGCTTATTTTATTTTATTTTTTCATAAAACCTCAACGGTATGAGGGAAATTTTATTAATAACAAAAAATAAGTTACACCTAGTCAGGGGACATAAACCTAACTCCTTGTAATACAAGAAAAAAGAACAAAAAATACATGAAAAAGATGGGAGACATAAACCTTACTCTTCTATAAACGAAACAATAAAGATACAAAACTATGCATTCATCGGTCATCCATTCATCAACATTTATCTGAGCATTCATCATCTACACGAATGCAGAAAAGAATTTGAGGCTGAGTTCAGTCATACTTAAAGTGGGGATTGCGGGGAAGATCCCTGTATTGCTTGGAAATCCCTTTCGCTCACTCACTCTCATATTTCATTAAAATATTGTTTTACGTATAAGTTTGGGGGTGCTCCAGGCAACACAGAGGTGGACATTCATCAAAGCCATGTCACAGATCCAGTATCATGCACAGTTTTTGCTCAATATTTGTCACATGGAGGCATGCAACCACACAGAAAATTACATGAGCATTGACGAAATTTTTAGGTGTACGAATGCATGATAGAAACATTTCACAAATCCGTATGATTTTCAGAGATACTAAACCATGCTTAATTTTAACGCAGTGGAGGGATTTCATCTACCTTTCATTTTGTAGATCCGAGGTCTGGCAGCCATCTTTGCTGTGTGTACAGCAGCTCCATGTGTGAGCCATTGCTCCTTGCAGTTCCTATTCCCCCTTGGCCTTACTCGGATCCCCAAGTCTGCATACAGAAAACATACATGCATGAGTCAGAATTTCGTTTTCATTTCATCTTCGGTCATGAAAACGAAAGGGAAAAATGGTTGGATGGATTTTTATTTCAGATATCGCCAAGTGGAGACCATAATCGAAGAGAGAATGAGAGCTCTTTACCTCGGGTTTCGTAGAGGAATGCACGATGGTGACAATCTGGGCTAGAATCAAAGATCCCCATGGCTGGGTTCCCTTTTTGACAGAGACGGAGCTGGATTCATGTTTTGACGTTCTGGGTTGTAGATAGAAGCTAGGATTTCAGGCCTATGAGAAACGAAGAGAGAGAGGAAATGAAGGAGATAGCTTTCACGGCTCTGGGCTCGTGGGTAGTGAGAGAGAGAGGTTCTCAAACGGCGCTAGTTAGGAGAGATGAGGAATTGGGCATCTGGTCGCTAAAATGGGCCTCTAGTTCATGCTCCCTGTCACGGGTTCAGCTATCCAGAGCGCTGAAATTTTGCTTCTTTTTCCAATATTTTGTTGTTTCTTTCTTATATTTTCTATTTCTATTTTCCTAGTTTATTTTCTTTGTCTTTGTTAGCTATTTTTCAGTTTTTAAGGTTTTAATATTTTTGTTTTCTTTCTTTATTTTGTCCGCACCTTGAGGATAATGTGTGATTTAAGTTTGGTGTGAAAAAGTAAAATTTTTAGATTTCTAATTTTTAAGTATGCTAAAATTTTTCAATCTTTTTTAAATTAATATTCATAGATTATTTTAAACGTTATAACAAATGGAATTGGCAGAGATTAATCTCACAATATAATCTTTTCTAATTATTGTTGTTTAGGCACTAATTCATGAGTTATCATTTGACAATTAGCACATTGTACATGATTTGTGGGGGTGAGATTGAAGCACTTGCTAGCTTTCCGTCTGAGTTAATTTTTTTTTTTGTTCTATAAAAAAGTAAAGTTTAGTTATTGTTATAAATAAAGTAATAATTGTTCCACAAGAATTTGCTGAGTAACTTGGCCAGTCCTGCTTGATCAGCAGTGATTCTCACATCAAACAATAGAGTCTTGGCATGAGGCAAGGTGGTTAGTTGGTTTCGTAGTTTTTTCAACTTGAGTTAGCAAGTCTTTAGGGTGTTCTACACCTAGTGCCCTCTGCTCTCAAGCCAGACACTCAACCAATCAAACAAACAAACATACAAACTCTGCTCTCAAGCCAGATTTGCATCCAAAAGCTGAAATCAACCCAGATTCAGTCATTTTTAATGACAAGCTATCTCTTGTCCAGTTTAAAGCTCTGCTACCTCCCTTAGTGGCGAAGTATCGATTCCCTTGTGTAAACTTGTTTACCATCCATCCTTTTTTAGGGTACAAACCACTGTTAGTTCAAAGAGAAGCGATTGCAAGAGGTTCAACCTTGCCAGACAAGGTGAAATCTTGCCTGAGGCTCTTTGTTTGTTTTCTAAATTTGTAGATCTATTACTTAATGCATTCTCCAGTATGTATTCAAGTTATTTCCATTAGTTTTCCTATTTTAAAAGTTCCATTTGCATATGGATCTGGTTAGTTTAATGGATATGTTATCATTAAAATGAACCAAGAACAACTAAGTAAATGGCTTAAAGGGCTCTGGACTCCCTTCATTTGAACATACAAGACTATGAACTAAAAGTCCTTATGTACAAGGTAAGAAAAAGAACTTAATGTGGACTTAACCCATCCACGACAATCCTTTGATAACAAGAAGTCCGAGTAATTTGGGGCACAAGTAATTGACTAAACACACTTGTTCTACATCTGCTATACTGAGATAGCAGTGGCACACCTAGCACTTAGTTAGTTTTGATTGCGAGCCTCAAGGCCTACACCTAAGGCCCCACAAAGGCACCCTTCAAAACTAACTTTGTCTTCTTCTTGTAGCACATCAGTAAGTAAGAGCCCTACTACACATCCAAAGTGCCAATCCCTTGGGGAGTTATGTTGAGGTCCGAGGAGCCTTCTCCAGAGAAATCTTCACCCGAACATAGTTTTGGCATGCCCGGTGGGATCTCATTAGTCTTGTATGCCAAGAAGAAGAATGAAGGAGAAAACCTTCAGGTGGAACACATAATACAGGCCACCCCAGTGTCTACCAAGATCAGGCATGACAGATCACCAGAAGATTTCCCCATCTTACAATGATCAGCTATTATGGGAAGTCCGACCTCATCTGAGAAGTCAGGAGGGAAGGTGACCAATGAAGATTTGCAAGCCACCATGGTGCAAGTGTTGAAAAGTATGGAGAAGATCACTCTGGAGACCAAAGGAAAAGTAAGCAGACTCTGTTCTTTAACAGGGAGCTTGCAAAGAAGATTAGATCTAGAGTACTCTACTCTAAAAAATGGTTATGCTAGGGAAATGATGAGGGAAGCAAGCCCTAAAAAAGAACCAGTTATCCTTCTATTTCCTTTGCTTGAGGAAAAGAGGGATAAAGGAAAAAACAAGGAGGGATCTAAAGTTAATCAGCCAGTGCTGGAGGAGATCCTGGAGTCAGAGCTGCCCAACCCCCTACTATTTCCACTAGATAGTGGGGGACAGAGCCAGCAGGAAAGAAGGAAGTATGGGATGCCCTAGTTAATCAGATAATCCAATGGAAAAGGCGAGCCTACCAAGGCAGACAAGCCTCCTCCTTATAGGCCCCTACCATTGGCTACTAAGGGAAGGGATGCCAAGTGGAAACAGCCCGATCGACAACCCGACCCAAAGAAGGAAACCTTATTTGGCAATGATCCCAGCCCGAAATGGGGAGCCCCACATACCCCCATAGAACAATGCAGCTAGCCAACAACTCAGAGATGAGTTAACTGAGTTAAGGAGGATGGTGGTCCAGAATGCTCAACCTCATGCTTGCCTGCTGTTCAGGATCACCTACCAGAAGCCATACCCTGAGTATATCGATGAGCAGAATCATTTTCCACTCAACTTCAAGATGTCTGCGTTCTACACTTTTAGTGGAGAAGATGTCACTGTGTCCTTTAGAGATCACATTTTCAAGTTCTCCAACCATTGCGTGGCATTCGAGGACAAACCTAATTATAAGTTAATATTGTTTGGGAACTCGTTGGTGGGTCTAGCATCTCAGTGGTACTCTCTTTTGCCCCCTAATTCTATTGCTAACTGGGGGCAAATGGAGATGGCTTTCCATGAGTAGTTTTATAGGATGGAGCTCAAGATGTCCATTAATGACTTAGTAGAGGTGAAGCAATATGAACATGAGTCTACAAAAAACTTCATGATAAGGTTCAGAATGACAAGAATGAGATGCCAATTCCCTATTAATCATGCCCAACTTATATCCATTGCTCAGAAGGCTTTGAGACTGCCTTTGAGAAAAAAGTTTTATGATGTACAATTCAATGAGTTGCAAGAATTGGTGATTGCTACCACAAAGTATGAGAAGTTGTTACTTGAAGAATAACAAGTGAAATACTCATCTAAGGTGCCCCATTTCTACAAAAGTAAAGCTGCAATCCACCAAATGGAGTTTTAAGAAGCACAACCAGAAGAAAATAATGGTCATGGAAGAGAAGGGTTGGACATGTGTGCGGCAGAGATGACTACTCCCTTTAAACCTTTAATAGTGAAGGGGTTAGTTCAACCTGTCAAGGATCAAAAATTGGTGATGAATGACGGTGGATCTTTCCCTATAAAGCCCCCTAAATACCAGAGGTACTCTTTTGATTTGACCAAGGTCTCGGAGATCTATGAAGAGTTGGTGCGGGCAAGAGTGATCGTGCCCGACAACACCACAAAGATGCCTAAGCCAGAAAAGCTGAGGGGAAAGAAGTATTGCAAGTTGCACTATACCTTTTGTTGATGCACAAAATCAGTGAGGACTTTGGTACAACAGAAAGTGTTAAGTTTGTGACCTTCGCTAGATTGCTCCGGTCACTGATATGGATAAGTATGTAAATGGATAAAGATAGGAAAGCAAACACAAGATGTACGTGGTTCACCCAGATTGGCTACATCCACAGAGTAAAGGAGTTCTCATTAATTGTGAAGGGTTTACACAAGTACATAGGTTCAAGCTCTCCTTTTGTGAGTACTAGTGAATGATTTAGTACAAATGACATTCAGAAATATTGTGGGAGAATGATCTCCTTTTATAGAAGAGATTTTCTAGCTTTGTTCTGACATTGACACGTGTCGTGTTATGATTGGCTTCTGATGTCGACACGTGTCGTGCTGTGATTGGCCTCCTGGTTGGAGGGAAACTCTTTTGGGTCCTTAACGGTATAACTTTAACCGGTGCTCGGTGGTTTTGGGATTGGTCAAGTATGGTACAAACAGTGTTCCCCTAAGTTCCCGAGTGAAGGAAACTCCTCGGTTTGGGACTTGCGAGATCCAAGCCGCTGAGTAATCACAAAAATTCTAAGTACCGAAGTGTGGTATCGTTTTCACTTGCCTTATCTGTCTCATAGGTAGATGTGACATCTTCTCTGGAAGTGCTTTTCCTCCATCCAGGGGTGGTATCTTTAACCGGTGGAGATGCACAAGGTAATGTATCAATTTCACTTGAAGCTTACTTGTAGTTTCAGGCTTGGTCAAGCGCGATACAAACCATGTAGTAGGAGTCCCCCAAGTCACCGAGCTAGGAGATTTGCCGAAAGAGGTGACAGACAAGGTAAGCAATCAGAGTTCCAAGCAATCAGTCCCAGATCAAAAGTTTGAATTCGAGTTCCGGCTGATTGTTCTTATTCTCCCTATCTTGCAGGCAGCAAGAAGGATAAAGAGAAGAAAAATGAGAAGATATGATATGAGATACTTTTGCTTTTGAAGAAGTAACTTTCCACAGGCTTATTCTTGAACTGGGCTGAAGGGTTTTCTGGTTTCCTCCAGAGTATAAGGTCGACTCAAGAATTTGAGGGTCAAAACAAGTCCATTAAATCAAGATTGCGTTCGACCTTGATGATATGTCATACTTTTGTTGTTGACAAAGTAATAGATGAATCGGCACGTATTCTGTTGCGCTTATCTCCACATGCTTCCTTGTATCATTCTCACTTGCCCTATCTGTTCCTCAGGCAGATGTGGTATTTTTCTAGAAGCATAAGATGTTGAAGATGAGTACTCGAGAGCAATGCCAGGTAAGTAATCAGGCAATGAGTTCCAGGTAGTCAATTCCTGACTGGAAACTTGATTCCAAGTGCTGACTAATTGCTCTCTTTCTCCTTGTCTTGCAGGTAAGAACAAGGCCAAAGGAAAAGACAGGGAAAAAGCATGATATGGGATACTCTTGCTTTTAACCCTGATGATATGAGACACTCTTGCTCTGGTGTGGCTTGTTTGCAAAGGTATTATCGGGGGGAAAAAAGCTGAGTATTTCGAGAGACTCTGCTGAGAGTGCCATCTTGGATGTGAAGAAAAGTTGAGCATTTTTTTTTATTTACAGGTCTGCCTGGCTGTGGAGGATGAAGGTCGACATATATAGGAATTGTCCCAACAGCGAGTGGTAACACTGTTCCTTTACCCTTTCTCAGTCATAGCAATGTAGTGGAAGCTGCAAGATTCACGTGTTTTAACTTTGTCAGAGCACTTTGAAAAAGTGGTCTGTGGTATTTGGAAAGCTGATGTTACGTGCGAAGATTGCAGACAAGCTTTATCCAAGGAAATCTGGCTCTCGAAGTTCGGAGAGTGGTGCCTCTTCAGTTTTCGAACAAGCAATCCTGTCGGGGATCTGGCTCTCGAGATTCGGAGAACAGTGCCTCTTCGATTTTTGAGAAAGCAATCTTGTTGGGAGTCTGGCTCTTAAGATTCAGAGAGCGGTGCCTCTTCGATTTTTTAGAAAGTAATCTTGTTGGGAGTTTGGCTCTCGAGAGTGGTGCCTCTTCGATTTTTGAGCAAGCAATCTTGTTGTGAGTGTTTTCTCGAATGTGAGTAAAGGTTGGGCATTTTTGCCAGTCTGCCTTGCCACGAAGCACGGAGGTTGACACACATAGGGACTTTCCAGTTATCAAGCAGTGGTGCTGCTCCTTTACCCTTGTGGGTAATAGTAGGGTAGCTGGACTTTCAAAATTTATATGTCTAAACTTTGTCAGAGATTTTTGGCAAAGTTATCTGTGGTACCCAATGAGTTGATGTTGCGTGTGGAGATTGTCGACATATTTTACTCAGGAAAATCCGTTTCTCGAAATCCGGAGAGTGGTGCCTCTTCAATTTTTGAACCAACGGCCCTGTTGCCCTTTTTTTTATAGGGGCACCAATTGTGTGCAAGAAGTACATTCAGAGAGTTATTGCTTGTAGGATTTTTCCCCTTATTTTTTTACTTCAGAGATTTATTGGACCTCATTTCTCCTTCATCATTTCTGAAAATGTCTGGCCCATCCGACCATCATTTTGACTTGAACTTTGGTGAAGAGGCAGCTATGTCTCCTCAAGACAACATATGGCACCCATCATTTTTATCCCCTACTGGTCCTCTTACCGTTAGGGACTCTGTGATGAAGAATGATATGACCGCTGCAGTGGTGGCTAGGAACCTTCTCACTCCAAAAGATAACAGACTACTTTCCAAACGGTCTGATGAGTTGGCTGTTAAGGATTCTCTAGCTTTCAGTGTTCAGTATGCAGGTTCTGTGTCTAATATGGCCCAACGCCTATTTGCTCGAACCCGCCAAGTTGAATCATTGGCGGCTGAAGTGATAAGTCTCAAACAGGAGATTAGAGGGCTCAAGCATAAGAATAAACAGTTGCACAGGCTCGCACATGACTACGCTACAAACATGAAAATGAAGCTTGACCAGCTGCAGGAATCTGATGGTCAGATTTTACTTGATCATCAGAGGTTTATGGGTTTATTCTAAAGGCATTTATTGCCTTCGTCTTCTGGGGCTATACCACATAATGAAGCTCCAAATGATCAACCTCATGTGCCTCCTCCTTCTGAGGTTCTGCCTAGTACTGAGGCTCCGAATGATCACCCTCTAGTGCCTACTCTTTCTGGGGCTCTGCCGACTACTGAGACTTCTCCTGAGCAACCTTTGTGAATGCTCCCTCTTGTTTGTTTATTTTGATTCATGTATATGTACATATTTTTAACTTATCGGAGATATCAATAAATAAGCTTTGCTTCATTTCAACGTATTGTGTTAAATACACCAAAGCCTTCTTCACTAAGTTCTTTGAATTTTTTCTTTTGTTGAAGATGTATGTTGAAGCTTTGTGAGTGAAGCATGTATGCTGAGGTAGTGCTCCCTTAATTTCCCGAGTGAGGAAAACTTCTCGGTTGGAGACTTGAAAAATTCAAGTCACTGAAAGGTCGTGAGACTTCCGAGTATCAAGGTGCAGTAACATATGGTAGGAGTCCCCCAAGTCTCCAATCGAGGGAGTTGACGAATGAGGCATTTCCTTTCTAAGTGGTAGCCCAAAACTCCTCCTTCATATATATTTGTTATGAAAGTTGTTAGGCCCAAAGAAGAGAAGGCCTAGGCAATTTTTTTTTTTCGATTTTTTTTTTCGAATTTTCGAATTTCCGAAAAAAAAAAATATATATATATATATATTTAAGCTTTGTAGGTGAAGCTTTGGTATTGAAGCTTTATAGGTGAAGCTTTGAGGTTGGAGCTTTGTTAGGTACCATGAATTGATTTTGCTTCACACTATCTTGATTAAGAGTGTGTGAAGCTTTTGTAGGTGAAGCTTTTGTAGGTGAAGCTTTGTAGGTGAAGCGTTGTTGGGTACCATGAATTGATTTTGCTTCACACTATCTTCATCAAGATAGTGTGAAGCTTTTGAGAATTTGTAGTTGCCCTCCATTTGTTGAAGCTTTTGTTGGTGAAGCTTTTGTGGTGAAGCTTTGTTGGGTACCATGAATTGATTTTGCTTCACACTATCTTGATCAAGATAGTGTGAAGTTTTTGAAAATTTGTAGTTGCCCTCCATTTGTTGAAGCTTTTGTTGGTGAAGCTTTTGTGGTGAAGCTTTGTTAGATACCATGAATTGATTTTGCTTCACACTATCTTGATCAAGATAGTGTGAAGCTTTTGAGAATTTGTAGTTGCCCTCCATTTGTTTAAGCTTTTGTTGGGGAAGTTTTGTAGGTGAAACTTTGTTGGGTACCATGAATTGATTTTGCTTCACACTATCTTGATCAAGATAGTGTGAAGCTTTTGAGAATTTGTAGTTGTCCTCCATTGATGAAGCTTTGTTGAATTTCCCAATTTTTTTTTTTTTTTTTGGGAAACTAGAAAGTTGAAAATGTGGGAGAGACAACATATACAAATTTTGCTTCCACACTGTTGAGCAAGAGATTGTGATGCAAGTCACACCTTGTCGTAGTCGAAGGTTTGGATGAACCATATAAATTGAATTTGCTTTGAACAGTCTTGATCAAGAGTGTGTGAAGCTTTCTACAAGTTGTAGTTGCCCTTCATTGATGAAGCTTTTGTTGGCACCATAAATTGGTTTTGTTTCACACTGTCTTGATCAAGAGTGTGTGGAGCTTTTGAGAATTGTGGTTGAACTCCTTTGATGAAGTTCTTGTTGGCACCATAAATTGGTTTTGCTTCACACTGTCTTGATCAAGAGAGTGTGAAGCTTTTGAGAATTGTGGTTGAACTCTTTTGATGAAGCTCTTGTTGGCACTATAAATTGGTTTTGCTTCACACTGTCTTGATCAAGAGTGTGTGAAGCTTTTGAGAATTGTGGTTGCCCTCCATTGATGAAGCTCTTGTTGGCACTATAAATTGGTTTTGCTTCACACTGTCTTGATCAAGAGAGTGTGAAGCTTTTGAGAATTGTGGTTGAACTCCTTTGATGAAGCTCTTGTTGGCACCATAAACTGGTTTTGCTTCACACTGTCTTGATCAAGAGTGTGTGAAGCTTTTGAGAATTGTGGTTGCCATCCATTGATGAAGCTCTTGTTGGCATCATAAATTGGTTTTTCTTCACACTGTCTTGATCAAGAGTGTGTGAAGCTTTTGAGAATTATGGTTGCCCTCCATTGATGAAGCTCTTGTTGGCACCATAAATTGGTTTTGCTTCACATTGTCTTGATCAATAGTGTGTGAAGCTTTCTACGAGTTGTAGTGTTTGCATTGTTACAAAGGAGAATGTCTGAAGCAGATGCAAGAGAGCTGAATAGCTTGATCTTCGTATGCCATGCACTGAAGTTGTTGTTGGCTTGCAATAAGACTTTGTTGATGACTATAACTCTTGTTGGGCATAAGTGCTCCCCTAGTTGAGTTGTCAAGCTTGAGGGTTTTTGATTATTTGTGAATGCTAGGAGTTCACATGTACAAGTTGTACCATTCGTCTTCTGGTAGGTGGAATGAATGGTGAATTGCTTTCATCACTTGGTTGGTGGTACGAAGGTGAGTTCCTTCATCACCTTTCATCACATTTCATCACCTGGTTGGTGGCATGAATGGCAAATTGCCAAATGATATTGGAGTACGGGTTGTACATTTCATCATCTGGTTGGTGGCATGAAGGAGAGTACAGGTTGTACATTTCATCACCTGGTTGGTGGCATGAAGATGAGTTCCTTCTTCACCTGGTTGGTGGCTTGAGTGGCAAGTTGCCAAATGATATTAAAGTATGGGTTGTACATTTCATCACCTGGTTGGTGGCATGAAGAAGAGCACAGGTTGTACATTTCATCACCTGGTTGGTGGTATGAAGATGAGTTCCTTCTTCACATTTCATCACCTGGTTGGTGAGAATAAGGGCAAAGTGTCGAGGCACATTGTAGCAAGTGTCGAATGACACAAAGTATGTTGAACCTTTTCGAAGTACAGTTGGCTTATGTATGAATATGTTGGAATGTATGATTGAACGAATATACTGTGAAGCTGTTCGTTTATTTGTATAGTCTTGTTGACATATACTTAGACTTTGTTTCATGTTGGAAGTATTCATGTTGAAGCTTTGAACCCGAGTGTTTCATTGCTAGGAATGTAAGAGGATTAAGACCAAGTTGTCTAAATCACCTCTTTATTGAATTCATGCCAAATAGCCTTCGTTACATAGGATACCGAACGGCTGAAGCTTAACACTTGTACAATGTGAGTTTACTTGTAATAGTACTTCAAGTGATTAGTGTTCCATGGATGGCCAAAGGTCTTGCCATCGGGGCTTCTAAGCTTGTAGGAGCCAGGGCGACTGATGCCAACAACTTCAAACGGTCCATCCCAGTTTGGACTAAGTGTTCCTTCACTCGGGACTCTGTTGCAGAGTAATCTTTTCTTCAATACCCAGTCCCCTACTTTGAAAGAACGAGGTTTGACCTTTGAGTCATAGTAGTTGGAGATGCGCTGCTTATAGGCGACATTCCTTAAATGAGCCTGGTTTCTGTGTTCCTCGACTAGATCTAAGTTGAGGGTAAGTTGTTTGTCATTTTCGCTTTGCACGTAGTTCTGGATTCGGAACGTTACTTGCTCAAGCTCAACTGGGACAACTGCCTCTGTACCAAAGGCAAGTGAGAATGGGGTTTCTCCTGTTGATGTCCGATACAAAGTGCGGTATGACCAAAGAACTTAGGGCACAAATTCTGGCCAACAACCTTTGGCCTTGTCCAAGCTGGTTTTCAAAGTTCGCTTGATTATTTTGTTGATGGCTTCGACTTGTCCATTAGACTAGGGATGAGCTGGGGAGGCAAAACATAAGTTGATGTTGAACTTAGAGCAGAACATCCTGAACTTATTGTTGTCGAACTGTCGCCTGTTGTCAGTGACTATCGCATTGGGAATGCTGAATCTGCAAATGATGTTCTTCCATACGAAGTCTTCTATTTTTGCCTCAGTAATGGTTGCTAAGGGTTCTACTTCAGCCCACTTTGTGAAGTAGTTAACTGCAATGATTGCATAGCGGACATTACCCTTCCCTGCAGGCATTGGGCTAATCAAATCAAGTCCTCATTGGGCGAAGGGCCAAGGGCTAATCATAGGAGTGAGCAGTTCGGGAGGGGAGTGAAGAATAGTTGCATAGCGTTGACACTTATCACATAAGCGAGATATTCTGATGGCATCTTGGTGGAGTGTTGGCCAATAATATCCTTGGCAAAAAGCCTTGTGTGCTAGGGATTGAGATCCAGCATGATCTCCGCAGACTCCTTCATGTATTTCCCGAAGGATAATTTCCGCCTCCGCAGGCCTAAGGCATCTTAGGTATGGTAGGTTAAAACCCCGTTTGTAGAGTTGGTCATTAATGATCAAGTAACGGGTAGCCTTGTATCGAATTTTCTTAGCTTGGACTTTATCGTTTGGGAGGGTACCATGCGCAAGGAATTTATAAATCGGGGTAATCCAATTATCCCCCTGTTGTAAGTTGCACACTTCCGTGGCCATGGTGCTTGGTGTTGTTAACAATTCGACCTGAATTTTTCTCCCAATTTTTTCTTCCACTGCTGAGGCGAGGCGAGCCAAAGCGTCTGCATGACTGTTTGCCACTTGAGGAATTTAGGTGATCTGGTAGTGGAAGTGTTTGAGCAATAATTGTGTTTGTGCCAGATATGCTGCCATGGAGCTATCCTTAGCGTCAAAGTTGTTGGTGACCTGGTTAACCACCAATTGGGAGTCACTGAAGATATCAATTCGTTTAACCCCAAGGTGTTTGGCCAAACGTAAGCCTGCTAGAAAGGATTCATATTCGGCCTCATTATTCGATGCCTTGAATTTGAAACGAAGAGCATACTCCATTGCCACTTTGTCAGGGGTCATAAGGACTAGTCCTGCTCCACAACCCTGTTGGTTGGACGAGCCATTAACATATATACTCCATCCTAGGGCTGTTGATTCTATTTTCTGAGCTTCCGAGGGTAATGAAACCACTTCTTTAGGCGTAGAAACAATGTCAATAGGAAATGTGAGTCGACGATGAAGTCTGCCAATGCTTGGCCCTTCTCAGCTGGCTTTGGTTGGTAGGAGATGTCAAACTCACCCAATGTTATCGCCCATTTGATCATTTTCCCCGAAGTGTCAGAACTTTAGAGTATCTGTCGAAGATGATGATTGGTAAGCGCGATGATGGAGTGTGCTTGGAAGTAAGGGCGAAGTTTTCGAGCAGACATAACCAATGCTAGAGCCAATTTCTGAATGTTGGAGTATCGTGTCTCCGCATCTTGTAAGGCCTTGCTAGCGTAGTAGACATGTTGTTCGACATTACCATCATTTCGAATGAGAACGGAACTTACTGTTGAAGCCGATACCGATTGATAGATAATGAAAGTGTCACAAACCTCAGGTTTGGAGAGCATAGGGGTTTTACTCATGTAGTCCTTGAGGTTCTTGAATGCCTCAGCATATTCATCAGTCCATGTAATCTACTTCTTACTTCCCTTAAGTGCTTTGAAGAAATGAGCACATCTGTCTGTGGCCTTAGAGATGAAACTAGTTAAGGTTGCCACTTTGCCAGTAAGGTTTTGGATGTCTTTTGAAGTTACTGGTTCCTTCATGTCGATGATTGCTTTGATCTTCTCGGGATTAGCCTCAATGCCTCGTTGGCTTATCATGAAGCCTAAGAATTTGCCAGAGCCTACACCGAAGGCACATTTGTTGGGGTTCAACCTCATTCGATACCTCTTCAAAATGGTGAAAGTTTCAGATAGGTTAGTGATGTGTTGGTCAACATGTTTACTCTTGACTAGTGATAGGAGCATTTTTATGCGACTTAATTGGCTTGTTCTCATGCATTTATGTTGTTTTTCTTTAGTTAGTTTAGTGTTTAAAGTCATTTTCGTGCAATTTCAGGTTTTATTGTCAAAGTATGCAAAAAGGAGCATTTGGGAGCTTTTAGGAGCAAAATTGGGCTTGGAATGAAGTGCATATGCATGGAGCAAGGAGTTTGGACGAATTTGAAGTCAAAACATCAAATGAACATGCTAAAAATCTGGTGAAACAAATACAAGTTGCAAGAAGGGATAGGTTTCTAGAAGGATTGACCAAAATTCCACTCAAAACCATATCTACCCCAGAAATTCATCCTTGCCATGAGTTTTTGTTGCTTTCACACCAGAAAATTGAGTGAATGTGTCACGCCCCGGACCTGGGGTCGGTAGTAAAAACTCGATCCCGAGTCCGAAACGCGAGTTAAAAGCTAAATAAATAAAAGGAAATTGACACGGGTTGGAAAATTAAACTCCTCTTATTAAAATAACTCCAAAATTTTTACAAGGTGTATAGAAATAATAAATTAACACTCTTAGATCCCTCGTCTAACACAACCTCAGCTCGTCTATCACCAGTGTTGCCAAATCACTCATCTGTAAAATAATAGGTTAGGGGTGAGCAACAACCACCGTCACTCAGTAGGGACATAACCTTATCACAGTAAATTGACAATATTAAATTATGTGTCATGAAATCATATAGCCGAATATCAAATTATTATTGATAAAATAATGCATGGATGCAATTGAACCTCTTCGGCTACCCCCGTTAATTAATATAATAAAACACGCGGACCTGCACATCCCATACCGTGCATTTTACCTCTGCAGTGGTGGTTCGAATGGTTTAATATACAAATTAACCCCCTGTAACTCAATCATCCCAATTTCCCCTTTTGTTAGTCATCTTGCCAAAACTCTTCGTCGCCAGTCCCGAATTACCCTTAAAGAATCTGTGCACTGTGGGCTCACCTGAGACCTGGTACCTGCTAAGAGTTTGACTCAACTACACAAAAGATCATTTCCATTACCCTCTTTCCAATTTCCTTTCTCACCTACAAAGTTCCAACCACTTCTTACACATGAGTGATGCACAAGCACGTTATTACATCTTCACAATTCACAATATATATCTCAACAAATAACATTCCAGTAGTACTAACAAGTAAACAACGAACTGAAGCAATAATCCAAACAATGTCCAACCACATTAATCAACCAACACAAATATAGTACTTCACGAAATTTAATAGAATCAATATCTGTAAAGGTCTGCCGTATTTCCCCTACCTGGACTCCAAAGCATTGCTCCAACTCTCTATTACAAGAGTTCACCACCTTGACAAAATCCTATTCACAAGTATTAAGCAAATCACAATATATGCAAGACATAGACTCTAACTAATCAAAGTACTTGGGTTACTAATTTACTACCACTCAAATCAGATATCAAATTGGTTGACCTATTATACTATGCAAAATAGTTTTGTGTATAGTAAACATACTATGGAGACCAAAAGAAAGAATAACCTTAGATAGTCCTCTGCCTTCAAAACCTTATGTAACTTGTATAAAATAACCATACATAAAACCATTTCACAACATGATTAATCATTTATAACCTAGACGATATATAGTGCAAAAAGCTTAAGACTTAGTGTGGTTTTGTTCCAGCATATACTAATGTATATAAAAATAGCTATACATATACATCTACATATATTGATAGCGTAGCATATGTGTATATATAAACTTCATTCTATTCTCAATCAAATTAACATAATATTGTATAAATATAAAGTAGTTTTGGAAAAGGAAATTGAATTGGATTTGTCAAACTAGGGTTTATCATACTTCTTTCATATTTTATAATAAGACAGCCAACTCAAAGATCTATACAGATTTGAAGCCAAATTACATTAGATTTGATCAAGCGAAGAATTTGTATAAACTAACTTCGAATAGAAACTCCACGACAAATATAAACAAGGAAAATATATAATAGTTATGAAAAGATAAATAAGGTATAGAAATTGTTACCCACACAAAGCAGGCTACTGACTCCACGGTCCTCCCTCCCTCACTCAATCGATCTCTCTCTCACTCTCAACAGAAACCACAGAAAAACAACTCTCTCTCTCTATCCTGGTCTCTTTCTCTCGAATTATTTTTCCCTTCTTCCGTTTGTTTTCCTCTTTCAAATGAATGAAAAGCACTCCTATTTATAGGAGGTTAAGAGACAGTTATAGCTATTCTCTTATTGGAAGGTGTAGCGGCAAGAGATAAGTTGAACCTATCTCCGTACTCCCATAATCTGCTACGGGTGTGTCTAAATAGGGAGGTGTTGTCAACAATAGCACTGACCTTGACCAGCCAATTATTTTAGACCAAAATAATTATAGTAAAGCTAAAATCAATAAATAAAATAAATATAAACAGGTAATTAGACAAGGTTAATATATAGTAAACAAATAAATAATTAAATAAATACAAGGAACCCAAATATTATAATTATAGATGGTCTTATAAATATATTTTCCAAATTACAGGTCTTCACATAATGATTCAAGACCTAACCCACCATTATTCTACACATCCTTGTCGTGAGTTTTTGTTGCTTTCACACCAGAAAATTGAGTGAATGATTCAAAGACCTAACCCACCATTATTCTACACATCCTTGCCGTGAGTTTTTGTTGCTTTCACACCAGAAAATTGAGTGAATGATTCAAGACCTAACCCACCATTATTCTACACATCCTTGCCGTGCATCCTTGTTGTTTTCACACCAGAAAATTGAATTAAACAAGTCCATCCTCTCCCTATAAATACCCATGGCAGCAGCCTCATTGAGGATATCCCAGAAATTAACCATTCTCCAAGCCTTGCCTTGCCTCTCCCTACATATCCAAACTCCTTCCCATCCATTCCTCCACCACAGCCGTGCCTTCCCACCACCATCACCACCTTATGCAGCCACCATTGGAGGAGAAAGAAGTAGTGCCATGCAGTCCAAAGGAGGAAGACACCTTGCACATGCAATCTGCCATTAGTGGAGTGTTTGGAGTTCTTTCCTTTCTTGTTTCTGTTTTCATGTTTAATTTAACTTGCTTTCCAATTATGTTAAACATGTGGAACTAATTTCTTTTTAGTTAGAGGTGAATTTGAAGCCATGGACATATGTTGGTTATGATTTGATTTACTCCAGTTATGAATTCATGAACTTTAGATGTGGTTTACTTTTCTGTTTTGATTAAGAACTTGTTTATGTATGTGGGTTGAGGGTCGACACTTAATTTGCATGCCTAAACTTGATGCTAGGATATAAGGGAATTTCACCTAATCGTTATAAACTTATATTCATGAGTAGTAAAGATCGCTAGTCACGATTATGTTAAGTAAACCCTAGGTTGGATTAACATGCGTATTCCATAGTTATGAATGCCTAGTCAATGTTTATGATTTCCGTTGAACTTAATGATCTTTGTTGAATGTCTCTATCATGCGTATTCCATAGTTAGGGACTTTGATGAGGAATGATTTGGTTGTAATGCGTATTCCATTCAATCCAATGAATCTAGGGAAATTTGAAAGTTAATTTAAGCGGATCTAATTAACTTGGAGCATTGTCATTCATCGTTTGTTGAAGTCATAACTGGGAATCAAATTGTATGCACATGTTCATGTGTGGATAAGGAACCCTCTAACTAGCTTCTCACCATTCTATTTAATCAAAATCTGTTTTAGTTTGCTTTGATTTGCAATTTGTTTAGTTTTAATTCAATCTCGTCAAAATCAATTCCCCATTTATTTTAAAGTGTTAAATTAGTTAGAAATCAATTTAGTTTGTGTTTTTAAATGCTTTGAGTCAAGTTATAGTCCAATTTCGTCCAAATTAGCGTTAGGGACTCAAAACTGCCCAGAAAGTGGTTTTAAGGCAGTTTTGAGCCTTTTAGTTGCTGTTTTGAGTTTTTGGTTTGTTTAGGTGTTTTAAACTCTAGTTTTGCATTAATTGAGTCTAGCTTGGTGTTCTACATTATGTTTTTATGTTCTTGAGTCAGTTTCACATTGATTAGCATCCCTAGTTAATCCCCGGTCTAGAACGATCCCTATTTGCTCATATACTACAATTGTCATCCATAGGGTTTAATTTGTGTGTCAAGTTAATTTTCATATCAACTAGCATATCATCAACGTAAACTTCCATGCTCTTCCCAATCTGTTCGGCGAACATTGAATTGACTAGTCTCTGATAAGTCACTCCTGCATTCTTTAGGCCGAAAGGTATGACTTTATAGCAATATAGTCCCCTGTCAGAAGTGAAAGCTGTGTGTTCTTGGTCTGGAAGGTTCATGAGGATTTGGTTGTATCCTGAGTAAGCATTCATGAAGCTTAGGAGTTCACACCCTGCCGTAGAGTCTATAAGTCTGTCAATGAGAGGAAGAGGAAAGCTATCCTTCGAGCATCCTTTGTTTAGGTCGGTGTAGTCGACACACATTCTCCATAAGACCTTTTGGAGGAGGAGACTTTCTTTAGTCAGATTTTTCTTAACAATGACCACATTTGCTACCCATTTTGGGTAATTAACTTCGCGGACGAAGCTTATGCCTTTGAGTTTTTCAACTTCTGCCTTCATTGCTTCGTATCGTTCAACGTCATAAGATCTTCGCTTCTATCTCACCGGCTTGGTCTTGGGGTCAATACTCAAGCGATGACATATGATATCGGGAGAGATGCTTGGCATGTCTTCGTATGACCAGGCAAAGACCTCATATTCTCTTGCAAAAAAGAGATCAATACCAACCGAATGGGTGGTGACAAGGTGGTGCCAATCTTCACCATGCGATCTGGATAATCTTTTGAGATAGAACCTTCTTCAACTCTTCAGCAGGTTGTGCTTGCTGGGTGAAAGAGTCGTCTCGGGGATCGTCGGGTTGACTGTTGCCACCGTGAATATCCAAGTTGGCTTCGTCTGGGCTGGTCTTTATGACTTAGTCATGTATAAAAAGGGTTTCCTTGGGCACAGGCAGGTGTTGTTGCTTGACCGAAGTGTTGTAACATGATCGTGCACTAAGTTGATCTGCTTTGATGTAACCATTGCCATAGGGCGTTAGAAATTTCATCAACAACATATGTGTGGATACCATGGCCTTGAGATCATTGATGCCTATGCGTTTGAATATGATATTGTATGTCATTGGGTAATCAACCACCAGGAAGTTAGTGGTAATGGTAGCTGTGTAAAGGCATGTACCAATGGTGAAAGGTAAGTGTATGCTCCCTAAAGGTTGCACGATATCACCAGAAAAGCTTATCAGAGGAGAAATCGAGCGATTGAGCAAGTGTTCAGCTACATTAAGTACCCTGAAAGCTTCAGCAAACATGATATTGACCGAAGCCCCCATGTCTACCAGGATTCGTCGTACTTCAAAGTTAGCTATGTGAGCTTCCACGATCAGTGGGTCGTTGTAAGGGTAGATGATACCTCTTTCTTCCTCAGGGTAGAAACATATTGGATCCCAATTAGGCTTTTGATATTTGCCTCTCCTGATGTCTTCCACGTGAAACACTTGGTGGCCAGGCTTTAAAGCTCGTTCGCTGTTTTTCATAGCCCTGTTGGAAGATTTAGATATGGGTGTGCCGCCACTTATGGAATATATCACATTCACCTGGCGTTGGTTACGGTTACCCCTTAGAGGGTGAAGGAGGAATTGATCAATTTTTCCTTCACGTGCCAAAGCTTCAATATGATCACGAAGGGTGATACACTTCTCGCCGTCATTGCCGTTATGCTCGTGGTAGCAGCAAAACGTGCCCGTGTTCTTCGTGGGCTTGTAATCTGGATGCCTCAGCTTTGGCTTCGGTATCAGGTGTGCTATGCTGGGGTAAATGGCCACGCATGTGGCGTACAAAGGTGTGTATGCCTCATACCTTGGGGTAGGGACTATCCTGACACGTGCTTGATCCACTGTGTTGACTGCCTGGGGTCGGGGATTATCGTGGCGATACCCTTGGTTATCGCGGTAGTGTCCCTTACTCCTTTTACTAAAATGAGACTGGTGAGGATGGAAATCTTTCCTTTTGCCCTGAAATTGATATGTCTGTTGACTTGGCAAAGTATTAAGTAAGGCAAGGGGAGGCACCGCTGCCGTTTGGAAGGTTGAGGTCTTCTCATTTGGGTGGGTCTGGCTTCCACTTCCCACTTGCTGATAGGGGATGGTTGTTGGGGGTTTCTCTTGGTATGTCATTGCCTCGGCGGATGCATTGTTATAAGCATGCGCCATTACCTCAAAGTAAGTCTTCCAAGCGTTGGCATTGATCATGTACTTAACAAAAACAGTCACGTAGGCCTGCCGTGAAGGCTTTGAGGGCAGTCTTGTCGTCTGCCTCGGCACAACGGGAATACTCATGGCTGAAGCGGCCAACATACATATGTAATGACTCGTCTAACTTCTAGCAAATAGTGTACAAGTCATCCGCATAGTATAAGCGATCAATATGGAAAATGTGTTGAGAAACAAACAGTTTCCTCAATTCCTCAAATAAGTCTACTGTATCAGGTGGAAGACGGCAATACCAGTTTAGAGCTCCGCCAAAGAGGGTGGAGGGGAAGAGAAGACATCGCTCTTCGTCGGTGTGCATCTGGTATGCCATGGTGGACTCAAAGAGGTTAAGGTGTTCAATCGGGTCCTCATTTTCACTATAGAGTTGCAAGCCAAGCTTCTGCTTTGTCTTTGCTTGGAGGGGGATGTTGAGGATCCTCCTTGTAAGAGGGTCAGGCCTAGGTTGGTTCCAATCAGGTATCTCAGCTTGTCGTTCGGCTTTCTACTTGTTTACTTCCTTAAGGAGTTGTAGGACAAGAGGGTGTTGAGTGGAGTCATGTACTTGTTTACTTCCTTGGGGGGCACCCTGTTGATGGTTGACTTCCACAGGGGTGATGAGCTCGTGTGTTTTAGTATATCTAGCCTTGTAGAGCATCTCGAAGACCTTCTCATACTGCTCTTGGAGGATCTCATTCTTCATCGCTATCTTGTTGTTCTAAGCCTCCAGCTCATCGACTTTAGCCTAAAAGCAAACTTCTTTTGTTCCTTCTTTCGTTGCTTCGCACCAAATGCAAGAGGGGTGTCATTCTATGTGCTGTGGCTTCCTTCGCTCCCTATGTTGGAAATGGATGCCTGGTCAAAAGAGATTGTACGAATGGTGGAAACCAGCTTAACAAAGCTGAAGAGAGTGGGAATAAGTGTCGTTCCTACCGACGACGCCAAATGTTGATGCACAAAATCAGTAAGGACTTTGGTACAACAGAAAGTGTTAAGTTTATGACCTTCGCTAGATTGCTCCGGTCACTGATATGGATAAGTATGTAAATGGATAAAGACAATGAAGCAAATACAAGATGTACGTTGTTCACCCAGATTGGCTACGTCCACGGAGTAGAGGAGTTCTCATTAATTGTGAAAGGTTTACACAAGTACATAGGTTCAAGTTCTCATTTTGTGAGTACTAGTGAATGATTTAGTACAAATGACATTCGGAAATATTGTGGGAGAATGATCTCCTTTTATAGAAGAGATTTTCTAGCTTTGTTCTGACATTGACACGTGTCGTGTTGTGATTGGCTTCTGATGTTGACACGTGTCGCGCTATGATTGGATTCTGATGTCGACACGTGTCGTGCTGTGATTGGCCTCCTGGTTGGAGGGAAACTCTTCTGGGTCCTTGATGGTATAACGTTGACCGGTGCTCAGTAGTTTCGGGATTGGTCAAGTATGGGACAAACACCTTTAATCACTCCATAACCAACTGTGTCCAGTTCAGGGATTGGATACAAGACCTCATAGTGAAGGGAAAGTTGTTGGAAAAATCACAAGCCAATATGATGATTGACATGGATCCCTTCCCAGAATCCCCAATAAACATGATCAACTTGACTTGGGCTAAAAAAGGGAAAGGAAAGACCACATGGGAAGTGAAAGTAGAAAGAAGGCAAGTTGCCCAAGAAGCCCAAAGCAGCCATAGTTAAAGGGCTAGTGTTGTGTAGCAAGTGCCAGTGTGAATGTGAGTTAGAAGTCCCAGCATCAGGAGCCATTATTGATCAAGAATTAATCAGAATAAGAGGGAAAGAAGAATAAGAAGCCCACAAAAGCATCATACGGGCAGCTGAGAAAGAGACATCCAGAAATGTTTTCCAACGGTTGAGAGGAGATTCTCAACCAAATGTCTTGTCAGAGGTATTTAGAAATTATGAAGCCTCTGAAGAAGGGGAAGACAGAGAAGCCAAAATACCAAAATGGGTAGACGTGAGGCTACCCTAGCCAAGCTATGTCAGTGTAGATGTCAAAATAAATGAGAGGATAGTGAATCCAGTCATGAAGAAAGATCATGCCCGACTCAGGCAGAAATGGTACGTGGTTAGAAATGATGGGATACTTGTTAAAGAAATATGAGCCTCTATGATCATGAGAGTTTAGAGGCAGCACAAAGCCCATATGAACTCATTAAAAGTCCTTACTACATCAGAAGCCTCTAAAAATGTGAAGTTTGAGACAGTACCTCATAAGGGAAGAAATCAACTTCATTGGAGAACCAAAACAGAGGTAGAAAAGGCTAATAGCAAAACAGTGGGGGAATGAGATCATGTGCCACAAAACCCTCATCCTGGGAAGTATAGTATCTTGAGAAGAGCTTAGGAAGACATGGTAATGATGCCAACACCAAGATGGAGCCCAGATCCAATATGTTTTGGAACTATCTCGCCTGAGAAGGGGATTCCCTCACCATTGTTGGTCGATACTCTTTGTGAAGTTCCAAGACAAATGCCAAACTTGGCATAACTCAAGAGGAGGCACTGACCGAACTAATGCTGCCCAAAGAAGCACAGGCCTAGTTAGATGAATTCATGGGCCACATTGGGAGCAAGAAGGAAGACTTACCTAAACCCAGCAACTTCCACGTAAACATGACATATGTTTTATCTGCCATGTTTTGTGCTGAGCCTGATCAACCTACCATAATGGAGGGTGATTACTTAGCATCATAACCTATAATGGCACATGCTAATGTTGAAAAAGCGGGAAAATAGGAGTCAGGCAGAGTAGGTTTGCTCGAACCTACAAAGAAAGAGCCCAAGAAAATGTACTCAGACAAAATGGTCTTCAGTTGCCCGAGCTTGACCCTAGCTAACCATCTCAAGCCTATTTATGTAACTGCTCATCCGAAGGGAATACCCTTTAAGAGGGTTTTGATTGATAGATGAGCTACGGTCAATGTGTTTCCGTATAAGCAAATGAAAAGGATGTGTAGAAATGATGAGGATTTTATCCCTACATATCTAACAGTTTCCAGTTTCTCTGGAGCCATCACTAGAACTCATGAGATATTGCCCATGGAGGTTGACTTGGGCTCCAAGAAAATCATGCTAGCCTTCTTCGTTGTGGATAGTACTTCCACCTATGGAGCTTTACTAGGCCGAGATTGGATTCATCAGAATCTCTCTGTACCTTCTACCTTGCATCAACAAGTAGCAGTTTACCATGAGGAAAGAGCCATGGGACCATGATTTTGGGAGATGGTAAAGGCCGAGTCACGGCCATTCCTCCCCACAACCAATGTTGCAGAAGCCAGCTTTACAATCCTAGTATTGGGATTTTCCAGTGCTTAAAAGCTGATGAGAACGACCGCCCGACTAAGGTGACAGCCCAAAAGCTTCTGGAACAAAGATTATTCCTCACCAAGGAAGAATGGGATAAGCCCTATATTGTCCTAACTCCCCAACACCAGTAATGTCAGAACAAAGAAGAAATGACCAAGTAGTTGCAGTCAGGTCCTTAATCAAAAGACTATTGGTGTATGGAAGAGAGAGGAAGCAAGAAATGGAGAGCTTGGCCGAAAAACAAGAGGAAGAAGCCTCAAGCAACCAGAATAGAGAAGAGGTAGAGTTTTTTAGGAAATAAGTTGGAATCAGCCATCCAAATGGCTGAATGTATACATAACCTGGATGGGCCAGAAGACTTACCCGAGAACCCAGAGTTAGTCAAATTTTTGTGTGCAGACCTGACAAGCCACCACTAGAGGTACAAGATCCCTTAGAAACCATTGATTTGGGGACTAAAGAAAATCCAAGACCTATATAAATCAGTGGCATGTTGGAAGTTGAAGTTCGGGCAAAGATAGTCAGTCTCCTCCATGAATTTAAAGAATGTTTTGCTTGGCATTACACTGAGATGCCAGGTTTAGATTCAACCTTAGTAGAACATAAAATGCCTATTAAGGATGGAGATAAACCTATGAAGCAAGCACCACGGAGGATGTCAAAAGAGATCGAGGAAAAAGTCAAATAAGAGATTGAGAGGCTGGTAAAGGCTGGATTTATTAGGCCTACCAAATATGTCGAGTGGTTGGCCAACATAGTACCTATATTAAAAGCTATAACTAATGCAGTTCGATGTTGTGTTGATTATAGGAACATTAATGGAGCCACATCTAAAGATGAATGTCTCATGTCCATGGCTAACTTATCCATATATGCAGTTGCCAAACACAAAGTCCTATCTTTCATGGATGGGAATGCCGATTATAATCAAATAAAAATGGCTAAAGAAAATATACACAAAACAACTTTTAGGTGCCCAGGTTATGTTGGAGCATATGAATACTTGGTAATGTCATTCGGGCTAAAAAATGCTGGAGCAACCTATCAAAGAGCGATGAATGACATTTTTCATGACTTGATTGGCCATAGCATGGAAGTATACATTGATGACATCATGGTTAAGTCTAAAATTGAAGAACAACACTTGGTAGACCTCAGATAAGCCTTAACAAGAATGATGATCTATAAGTTAAAAATGAATCCAAAGAAATGTTCTTTTGGGGTAAGGTCGAGCAACTTTTTAGGATTCCTTGTTCATCAAAGAGGTGTAGAGGTTGACAAGAACAAAGCTCGAGCAATAATGGAATCACCTCCTCCTACCAATAAAGTACAATTGCAAAGGCTGCTGGGGAAAGTTAACTTCTTAAGGAGATTCATTGCTAACTTGGAGGACAAGATTCAGCTACTAACTCCTCTGTTAAGCTTGAAAGACAAAGAAGAGTTTGAGTGGGTTCCACCCTACCAAGAGGCCTTTGACAGAATAAAGGCTTACTTGGCCTCTTCATCAGTGCTCATGCCACCTCAGAGGATGAAGCCTTTAAAACTTTACGTTTCTGTCTCTGAAAAGTCAATGGGAAGCTTGCTGGCTTAAAACAATGAAGGTGGGAAGGAACAAGCAATATACTACTTCAGTAGAATCCTTACTGAGGTAGATACAATATACACACCAGTAGAAAGGTTGTGTTTGGCCCTATACTTCACTGCCTGCAAGCTAAGGCATTACATGTTGCCTTGCCACATCCACATCATCGCCAAGACATATGTGATCAAGTACATGCTGTCAAAACCAATGCTAACTGAGAGAATTGGAAAGTGGATTCTAGCACTATCAGAGTTCATCTTTCAGTATATGCCTCAGAGAGTGATCAAGGGACAAGCAATTGCAGACTTCTTAGCCAAGCACCAAGAGTCTCAAAATGAGATTATTAACATCCCAGGAACTTTGGAGGTAGCCAGTGTGTGGATCCCACCAAGAAAAGCCTTCTCAGGTAGAGAAGAATGGATCCAGTAAGAGATAAAAAGAATAACTAGCCTCTGGATCACTTCTTGGAGACTGAATTTTGATGGTTCTTACATTCAAAATGATGTTGGGATTGTTATCATTGATCCCAAAGGTATTCACCATTGTTATGCATTCCTCTTGGATTATCAAGAGACTACCAACAATCGGGCAGAGTTTGAGGCATTGATAATTGGCCTGGAAATATTAATAGAGTTAGGCACAACTGAAATCGAGGTATTTGGTGATTTAGAGTTGGTGATCAATCAGCTAAATGGAGAATACAAGTTCAGACACATCACTATGGCCGGTTATTACTTAGCGGTCACTCAATTGTTAAGTTATTGGGGCACTGAAATATCAGTTAGCTATATCCTTAGAGAATCAAATGCAAAGGCCAATGAGATGGCACAGTTGGCTTCTAGAGCACAAATCCAAGAAAGGAAGTTTGAAGTAAATATAGAAGTTCAGAAAAGAAATCTCCCGTCTATCTTTGAAAAGGGATTCAGCCTAGATGTGATTACTGAAGAAATGAAGATAGATGATTGGAGGACACCTATTGATCAGTATTTGAAAGATTCATCCTTCCCCACAAGTAAGAAAAATAGACGACAAGCAACTAAGTATGTCATGTACGATAAAGCTATGTTAAGAAAAACTCCAAATGGACTGTTGTTAAAATGCTTAGGCCAAGAGGAATCTATGAGAGTCATGGCTGAAGTACATGAATAATCTATGGAGCTCATCAAGCGGGAACCAAGATGAGGTGGTTACTTAGGAGATATGGTTATTTCTGGCCTGACATGGAGAAAGACTGCAAGGCCTATGCCTGAGGATGTGAAGAGTGTCAAAGACATGGACCTCTCCAACATGTGCCCTTAGTACCCTTAAACCTCGTGGTCAAGCTTTGGCCTTTCCGAGGATGGGCAATGGACTTTATCGGGAAAATATATCTAGCTTCTAGCAGAGGACACACATTCGTAATTATGGCAACAAACTACTTTACCAAATGGGTGGAAGCTTCAGCTGTAAAAACTATCACTTCAACTGCTATCAAAAAGTTCATTGAAACCAAAATCTTACACAAATTTGGGGTGCCGGAGACAATTGTCACAAACCGCGGGCCATCTTTTATTTCAAGGGAAGTAGAGGAGTTTGCAAGTAAGTTTAAGATAAAGATGATTCTGTCTAGTCCTTACTATCCTTAATCAAATGGTCAAGCAAAGGCCAGTAATAATCTTGGTGAACATTATTAAAAGAATGGTGGCCGAGAGTCCAGAGAAGTGGCATGAGAAATTAGGAAAGACTTTGTAGGCTTACAGAACCTCCAAGAGGGCAGGAACTAGAACTACTCCTTATGCCTTAACCTTCAGGCAGGATGATGTACTCCCCACGGAAATTAATGTGAGTTATGTTAAGATTCAAAACCAGTTTGGGCTGCACAATGAAAAATATATTCAGGCTATATGTTAAGGAGTTGAGGATCTAGATGTAGCTCGAATTAAAGCTTTGAACAAAATTCAAGAAGGGAAGAGAGTTGTTGCCCAAGCTTACAATAAGAAGGTAAAGTTAAAGACCTTCAAGGAAGGGGAATTAGTATGGAAAGCAGTGCTACCTTTGGGAGCTCAAGTAAGAAGCTTTGGGAAATTGAGTCCTACTTGGGAAAGTACTTTGTTATTCACCAAGTACTAGACAAATGAGGATATTACTTGGCAGATGTGGAAGGAAGCTTGCAGAGGCATCCAGTTAATGCTAAGTTTTTGAAGAAATATCACCTAACCTTGTGGGATGTTAGGGATTGTTACATTGAAGAAGTTTAGACATTGTAAGAGATCCAAAAGTTAGTTTATATGCTCATCATAGTTGAGTTTCAAAGAGGAAATGCAAGCTAAAGTGGATTAAAGAAGTCATTTTCATTTCATTGAATGTTGAAGTTACATAAGAATCAGCTCAATAGGTTTACATCCTTGGCTAGGGCAGCTATCCTAGAATGGTATGTCTGCATGATAGTGAAGATTATACCTGGCTCCTCCAAAGCAATGTTACTATTAGCTAACTGTGCTTAAGCATCTTCAACTTCAACATTTACTTTCTTGACCTCTTCAATCCCATGCTGATCCTGAAGTTGTTGAGGCTCTGAAAGGCGCCCTGAGGACTTCAACTTTGTTCTGATTCGGCCGAACTCTTTAACAAGCTCAAGCAACGAAGTGGTAGCTGGAATGGATATAGAAGGAGGGGACAGGAATTGAGGTTGAGGGCCATTGCCAGAAAAAGGATTGACAAAGATTATGCTAAGTGATCACTAAAGGCCACTGTCACTTTCATGTATGAACCCGACGTTCGAATCAATGAGGAGCTGATGGATACTTCGACACTTGAGGAGAATAAGGCTTGGGTTGATAGTAGTCCTACCAAAGTCTTTGACATTGATCCTAAAACTGACAAGGTTGTGGTAGTTGATCCCGAAGCATACACCTACGATGATGAAGTGATCAAGAAAGTAGAAGCTACTCCTCAATGCTATAGAAGTCCTGAAACAGAAGCTGGACGCAGTGCGCCTTTCTGAGGATACTGTAAAAGCCAATGACTAGTCGTGGGTAACGGCTATTACCCTGCGCGAGGGCCTTAGCCCAAAGACCTGCACCATATTAAGAATGGTCGGGGACATGGGGCCCATCTCAAAGTTGAAGGTGTTGGAGCCAGAGTTCCAAAAAAGAAGTGCAGTTTTTAACAGCTCGAGCTTAGCAATCATAGTCGACTTGGACAACATTATCAACTCATAAATTTTGTTGTTCATCCATTTCCTTTTAAAGATAGGCTTGAGCTCGTTAATCCATTGTGTTCATCCCTCGTCCTTCATCAGAGGGAAGTCGCGACGGTGGTTTGACCATTTGGAGGAGGAGATGCTTGACTCGGCCAAGAATGGGTTGGGAGTGAACCATTTCTTCTTGGGCATATTGTTTGTTATAGGTACAGGGACTGGAGAGGTCCATGCAGGCACCAAGGAATGTACTTATCCCTCCTTGAAGAAAAGTTCAATATGCAGGCTTGCCCGAGGGCGATGAAGGCTGTTAAGCAAGCAGTACCTGGTGGAAATCCCCTCACCAGTCTCGCAAAAAGATTGAGTTCAAGCAACTTTGGGTGCCATTGAGTAGAGTTGAAGGAAAATGAGGAGAAAATTGAAGATTAAGGAGTAAGAACTGAGAAAGCAAGAGTGTACTGGGAAGGTTCTGAGAATACTAAGAGTTCTAGAAATTTGAAGGCTCGAAATTGCTAAGGTATTTAGCTAGCCAGAGAGTTTATATAGGGATTATATAGTAAGTGGTTGGTTAACATTGGAATTCGTGGGTTAGTGCAAAGGTTTTTGTTAAACAATGGTTATTTTAAAATGGGCAAGTCCCGAATGAAGGCATGTGGCGGCTGTTTAATCATTATTAGCGTCTTGGGTTGTAGACTCAACAATGATTAAAGGGGGCACTATTTGGGTTAATATTTTAACATTGGACTTGGATGAAGGAAAGCCCAAGGGTGCCAAATTAAAGAAGACTTGCCCGAAGCCCAGCATCAAGCCCAAAGGCAAATTGAAGCATTCTTAGCCAAGATACAAGCCACGTGCTTACCATTGAAGTGACAAGTGATGGAGACTAACCTAATACCAGCCAAAGAACACTTTCTAATGGTATTCCAAGTAAACAGATGATGACTCACTACCCTCCAAGTGCTTTCGGGCAAGAACAAAGTTATAGTAGTCGGGCTAATTTGCCTATAAAAGGAAGAAAAGGCCCCATAAACAACTCAACCAATCAAACAAACAAACATACAAACTTTGCTCTTAAGCCAGACACTCAACCAATCAAACAAACAAACATACAAACTCTGCTTTCAAGCCAGATTTGCATCCAAAAGCTGAGATCAACCCAGATTCAATTATTTTTTAGCAACAAGCTATCTCTTGTCCAGTTTAAAGCTATGTTACCTCCCTTAGTGGCGTAGTATCGATTCTCTTGTGTAAACTTGTTTACCATCCATCCTTTTTTAGCGTACAAACCACTGTTAGTTCAAAGAGAAGCAATTGCAAGAGGTTCAACCTTGCCAAACAAGGTGAAATCTTGCTTGAGGCTCTTTGTTTGTTTTCTAAATTTGTAGATCTATTACTTAATGCATTCTCCAGTATGTATTCAAGTTATTTCCAACAGTTTTCCTACTTTAAGAGTTCCATTTGTATCTGGATCTGGTTAGTTTAATGGATATGTTATCATTAAAATGAACCAAGAACAACTAAGTAAATGGCTTAAAGGGCTCTGGACTCCCTTTATTTGAACATACAAGACTGTGAACTAAAAGTCCTTGTTTACAAGGAAAGAAAAAGAACTTAATGTGGACTTAACCCATCCACGACAATCTTTTGATAACAAGAAGTCCAAGTAACTTGGGGCGCAAGTAATTGACTAAATACACTTGTTCTACATCTGCTATACTGAGATAGCAGTTGCACGCCTAGCACTTAGTTAGTTTTGATTGCGAGCCTCAAGGCCTACACCTAAGGCCCCACAAATGCACCTTTCAATACTAACTTTGTCCTCTTCTTGTAGCACATCAACAAGTAAGAGCCCGACTACACATCCAAAGTGCCAATCCTTTGGGGAGCTGTGCTGAGATCCGAAGAGCCTTCTCTAAAGAAATCTTCGCCTGAACAGAAGGTATAACACCCAAAGGGAACCCATTTCCCAGAAGAAAGAGTTGCTGAATCCTAAGGGCTTGGCTAGCTCGAGCACCGTCGAGAGGAAATGGGTCGCCAGGAACGGCCTTGGCAGAGCCCTTAAGGGTCTGAGGTGAAGAAACGTTCAAGTCCCAAAAGGCTGAGTCCATTGTCGTCCTCAGGTTCGCCATTGTTGGCTATTGAAAGAGTAAGGGAGTGCAAATTCGTTTTGGTTTCGGTTTTTGGGGTTTAAGTGATGGGTTTGTGATGGTTTTATTTGTCTCTTCCTTTGGGTCCTTATGTGTCTTGAAATGAGTTTGAACATGGTGTATCCTCTTTATCGTGTTTCGTGCTAATGAGACTGTTTTAAAAATTCTCATGCGCTAGGCGGCTGGCTACCGTCCCGATTAATGCCTAGGTGTTTGAAAATTAAGAAATGGCGTATATACCTGCCAAGGCGCCCACCTAGACCTCCTAGTCACCCGTCTAGCCTGCCCAGACCCGCCTAGGCACTCGTCTAGATTGCTGTTCACTTAGATAGAAAATAGATAACTCTCATTTTGCATTTTATTTTTTTCAATAAATTGTAATAGACTTGTTGAATACTTAAATCAACACACATTATATGTTTGTTCCCTATATGTTTTCATTATATTCCAATACTTCATAATATATATCATTATATTTTGTAGTTTATGATGAAATTATATATATATATATATATATATATATATATTAACTATAAACAAACACTTATTTACACGAAATATAATAGATTTACACGAAATATAATAGATTTACTTAAATCCGCCTAGTCGCCTAGGCGCTAGGCCTTAGCCCGCTGCCCGATTAGCGCCTAACGTCTTTTAGAACCTTTACATGGAGAAAAACTTATGAGATAATTGTTTCATTGGCTTGAGACTCTACCATGGTGATGTAACACTATCATAGAAGTACTTTGCGAGAAAGAGATTGGTGGTTGAGAAATCCGCAAAATCCACCATGGTTTGAAAGGAGAAAGTGGTGATAGAGTGCTCTTATGTTATGTTTCAATGAAGGATGGTACTAATTTAAGGGGGGTGAATAGGTTCCAATTTATAAATTTAATGTCAATTTCGATTCTCAAATTAATTTTCACATCCGCATCATATGAAATATCCTACATAATAAACAAATAAAATGTACACGCGGATGTAGGAAAATCCTCAGGTTCCCTCCCAAGTCAAGACAAATGAGGACGGAAAGACTTACAAACACAATGACTAGTAGGCAATTTTATCTCCACACTTTGCTACTCAAACTCTCTTCAGCCTTCAAGTGGAAGTGGCATGATACTAACGCAGTCATCGATCAACTTCTTCTCAAACTTTGCAAAATACTAACGCCGATTATACATAATGTATGAAATGAAATAATGTTTTGAAAATCAACCAATTACAAAAATCAAGTAACATTTCCATAATTGATTTTGAATTAAAGACCAAATAAAACCAGCATGAAAAGAATACTATTTCTCTGAAAAACGCAAGATGTTGTGATGCATCATGCACCCTATTTGTCTCATAATCAATTTTCCTCTGTGTGCAAACATGCCATGCAGGTCCGTCTCTAACCGTGTGTGAGTAATATTGAAAATATTTGAAAAATATCAAACATGACAAACTAAATTATCAAATAAATAAATTCCGAATGAATATTATTAAACCCAAATAACAAATAAGGTCTAACTACATGAATGCATATATATAACAAACTTACTTGGGTGAATATTTCTAAAATATTTGTGATCAAGAGTACAAGAGACAAATATAGATTTAAATAGTTACAACCGAAAACATGAGTCTAAGAAATTACAGACTCATGAGTTTTGTTAGGAATTATCAATTTTACTCTAATGGTGCGTTTAGTACTTGGGAAGGAATTCCCTAACTTTTCCTAGGGTACATGAAATGCATTTTTCTATTGACATGTTTAGTGACGTTTGGAAATTAAATAGGAAAGAAGAAGATAATTTAGTGTTTTAGTTTAATGATGAGGATAAAGTGTCACTTAGTACTTCGGTGTAGTGGTATTCCTTTTCATTTGTAAGTGAGAAGTCTTGATTCAATTCTTATCAAAAGCAAATTAGAACCACATTATTGTTGCTAGCCCATTGTGTATATATTGGCCAACTCACGAGTCATGACCCAACAAATGGGTTAACCCTGACAAGCCCATCGGACCTAAGTTGTTTTATAGTATTGGACTAGGCCGACTCATGACCCAACACATTTTCCTAACTATACTATTTTTCTATAACTTAATAGCGTTACGGTTCATTGATATTTATTTTAACTTATTTGTAAGAGGTATTTAGTTTAACCCATATAGATTATTGAATTCGGTACCTAATTACGATTGGTTAGGATGAAAAAAATCTCCACACGAATATATGTAAGTTCAAGGCTCCGCACTGATGGAGCGAACACAAAATACCAAAAGTATGCTATATATGTGGAATAGAACCCTCTTTGTTCCCCTGCACGTTTGCGGGAACTACTTAAAATAGTGAGATCATTAGTAAAAGAAGGACCAACTACCGTGAAAGGGGAGAAGGGGGATGTTTGAAAAAAAAAATTCAAGGTGTAAAGGGAAAGCACTCGTTAACGTGGTTGTTAGTTCAAAAATTAGCTATCAACCAAAAGAATGTGAAAAAACGATTCATGAGTATTGAAATACTTTCGTACACGGTGAATGTTACTGCTTTTTGTTTCTTCTTTCTTCACCCACATGTCATCAAACATAAGGATATTTAATAAAAATAATAATAATCCCCCCACATTCTCATATCCCACATTTCTCTCCAACTTCTCTTTATTTCGTTATATTTTTCTGTTTAAATCTTTTATATTTATTATTTACACACATGGTGTACGGGCTCCATCTAGTCTATTTAATTGAAATAATAATTTTCAATCCAAGTCATTTAGTATTACGGTGAAATGATATTCTTCTTTATTCGTAAGTGAGAGGTTTTGTGTTCGATTCTCGTCAAAGGCTAATTTGAACCACATTATTGCTAGTCCATTATGAAATTAAGTTCACTCATTCCCCTTTGTGTAAATAATATCGTTTGTTAATAATTTTCAATCCAAGTGTGCAAGCATCCCTTCCCATAACTTCAGAAAGGGTGATGCTATAGAGAGACCATATTTTAAAGTTGAGAGTTGGATTACTTAATTGAGATAGCACGTATACATCACTTGCAACATCAAACGGTACCATGAAAGTGGTCTTCCTATCATTTTTCCTAAATCCTAAAAAAGAAATCCAATCATCAAGCATCACATCATCTAATTTACAAAACATAATATAACATTATTGTCACACCAATTGTTTTCTTTCAAAAAATAAAATTAGCCAAACTACCTATAAATACCCAATTCAGAAAAATACATAGTCCTCATCCCACCATAACACAAAAAAATGAGAACTCCCACATTCTCCTTCACAACTCTCCCTCTCTACCTCCTCTTCTTCTTCTTCTCCTTCAATGCCATTACTGCCAAAAACCTCATCCCTGAAACTTGCAAAAAATTTGCTCAATACGATCCAAACCTAAGCTACAATTTCTGCGTAACCTCTCTGCAAGCAGCGCCGAAAAGCCAGCGCGCCGATCTTCACAAACTCGGCATAATCTCAATCAAGTTAATCCGCAACAACGCTACGGACACGAGGCATTACATCAAACACCTGCTGAAAAACAAAAAGCTCGACCCCTACGTAAGGGCGTATTTGGGCGACTGCTTGGAGCTTTACTCAGATGCCATACCAACCATCAAGAAAGCCCTTATGAATTACAAGGCCAAGAAATACAACGACGCCAACATTGAAGTGAGTTCTGTCATTGATGCCTCCATAACTTGTGAAGATGGATTCAAGCAAGGACGGTTGGTTTCGCCGTTAACGAAGCGAAACAACTATACGTTTCAGTTGTCGATTATAGCACTGTCTTTTATCAATCTGCATAATTCACTAAATTAAATCAAACAAAGAGAGATATATATTATATTTTATTTTATTATATATATATACACACACACACACACATGAGTATATATAGCTGTCTTTGTTCATGAATTATATATGTATTTTGTATGTTTTTATTATTTATTTGTAGTTATCTGGTTTGTTTTCTGCAATACCTAGATTTTATGTTCGTTCATTGTTTTGTTTGATTGTCTGGTTGTTGTTGTTTGCAAGGTTTCCTTTCTGAATTCTGCTAGCTGTATATGTAGTGTGTAAAAAAATCTAATTAATCAGAAGATAAGATTTGGAAATTGGTAATGGTGAGCTTTGAAGATAACATCAAGAAAGAGTAGCTTCTAATTAATCCTATTATATTAAATTAGTTTTTATTTTTTTATAGAGAAGTATTGGGAATGGAAAAGAAAACTAGAAGGTTCAATGTTAGGGACACGAAATGTGTTCGCATGGTGTCGTGTTTATACGTTATTTGTTAATCTTCTACATTATTTGTTAATCTTCTGTTTGCAATGGACCGAGGCTTCAAATTTCCCAGCTAATTAACACCTCGTACTATTAGACGTTGATCAATGTCGATCTTATTACATTAACAACTAACAATTACAATAATCTCATAATGAATTAGCTATTAGTCTGGCTGTATAGAAGATGTCTCATATTTGATTCCCGTCCTTTAAGTTGGATAATTATAAAATAAAAAATAAATAGAAATCTGATGAAGTATGTGGAGCCTTGTGGCTTGTATACAACAACTACTTTTTTGTTTACTAAATAAGTAGATTGCGTCATGGATGAAATTAAGGTGTTGGTGCAAAAATACTATTTATGTGGTGCTTTAATTGTTATATGACAAAACAATATGGCCAATCTTTTTCAGTGAAGGACCTGATGACTTTCGAATACAACGTGACCAATATATCCCCTCATAACATGATGGGTTAATATTCTGAAGCTTAAATAAACACCAAAAATAATTGTTTCGATAAGGGTTTTTAGCCAAAATGGTAAATAAAACATCACTTTGGTCCCTGACATTGAAAATCAATAGATATTGTCACTGAGATTGTCCACCATCCATTATTTTGGTCATTCCGTTCAAAACTCAGTTAAGTGTCCTGGAGCTCTTGGCCGGAAGTTTGGGCAATTTTCAAACTTCGTAACTCAATCGTTTCTTAACCAAATTTGATCCATAATATATCAAAACGAAGATAGGAAAGTGATGAACAATATTATATCCATTTGGAAGCCCAATGGTTGCCGGAGATGGCCTGAAAATAGCCTGAAAGGTGACTGGTCGGCGGGAAAACTGGAAAACTCGCCGGAAACTGGGTAAACTTTAAACGTTCATAACTTCTTCAATACTCAACGAAATCGAGTGATTCCAAAACAAAAATCATACTTCTCAACGAGAGGAAGAGAATGGTACCTTTCTCAATGGATAAATAGCTGTGGTTTGACCGGAAAACAGCTCGAAATTAACTAACGCGAGACCAAGACAGCCACTTTCGAACCATTTTCCAGCCAAACCACTGCGATTTAGCTATCGAGAAAGGTACCATTCTATTTATCTCATCGAGAAGTATGATTTTCATTTTTGAATCACTCGATTTCGTTGAGTATTGAAAAAGTTATGAACGTTTCAATTTTACCCAGTTTCCTGCGAGTTTTCCAATTTTCCTGCCGAATAGTCACCTTTCAGGTTATTTTCCGGCCATGTCCGGCAACCATTGGATCTCATCGAGAAGTATGATTTTCGCTTTTGAATCACTCGATTTCGTTGAGTATTGAAAAAATTATGAATGTTTCAATTTTACCCAGTTTTCGATGAGTTTTCCAGTTTTTCTGCCTACCGCACCTTTCAGGCTATTTTTCGGCCAGCTCCGGCAACCATTGGGCTTCCAAATAGGTATAATCTTGTTCTACACTTTTCTATCTTCATTTTGATATATTATAGGTCGAATTTGGTTAAAACACGATTGAGTTACAAAGCTTTGAAAATTACCAAAACTTTCAATCAAAAGCTCCGAGACACTTAACGGAGTTTTTAACGGAATGACCAAAATAATGGATGGTGGACAATCTCAATGACCATTTCTATTGATTTTCAATCTCAGGGACCAAAGTGATATGTTATGCAAATCTTAGAAACCATTCTGGCTAAAAAGTCTTTCGATAATTATAAATTGTAGAAAATAATAAAATGCCAAAACTTAATATACGAAAAGGAAAATATTGTCTTCCTACATGTAAAGAGCATTTCCTCCTCACTAAGTGATACATTTGTAGATATAATTTCCAATATTTGTTGCGTTAGCACAAGATATGCTTGACCAAGGCAGAATCGTGCATACAACCAGAGATATGACCCTCGCTTCCTATATCTCCTTGAACAGATCACCAGACAAGTGGCACTGGAAGAGAGAGGGGGGGAGGCTCTAACGGGAAAAAGATCCGGAGGATCCTTTTCCTGGGGATCCTAGGGATCTTGTAATCGCGACCGTTTATCGTACATCGTGCGGTCAATTTTCGTTAAATACTATTTATATTTAATTTTAAATTTTTAAATATTTTCTAACCGCGTGATGTACGATAAACGGTCCTGATCACGGGATCCCTAGGATCCCCTTATCCTGGGAAAAGGATCTGTTTCCGTTCTAACGGGAAGAACCAAGAATCTCCAATTACAGCCGCTAAGTTCGTTCTAATGACAAGTAATCATAACAAGCACTTGTGTATGGGAAAACTTTACAAGCACTGTAATGGGTCCAACTTCCACAACACCAGTTGCCCACAAGAAAGAAATTGGTGGCAAACTTAGTACATAAGCAACATATACAAGCCAGTGTGACCACTAAGAAATACTACCATAAAGACGACACACACAATCACAATCCCGAAAGTCTCGTATGAATCTTACATTAGTCTTTCATACGAACAAAGAATTTCCACTCGAGCAAGGTATCAAAATTAATGTTTGAGAATTCTTTCTACGGTGACATGTGTGTTGTTTCCAGATTATTCAAAACGCTTCTGAAATATTCGGATGAAATCAAGAAAAATAAGTTTGGATTTGGAAAGGGTTTCTTAGAGACAGACCAAATGACAAAAAGTGTTCCTAAGAGAACAGGTGCATTTATGGGGAACAAAAGTGCACGTCTTAGACACGGACAATAATACTTCAGTAGAAGCGTGCCCTCCACTGTTACAATGTCTGCCCAACAGAACCATGATGCTTGAACAATGATTCACGAATCTAAAGTAATCGGAAAACCATGTAATGAATGATACACAGTATACAAGTAATACAGTTTCAACTCAGAGACACGTTATCCATACAAATCAGAACGTGAAACCATGTAATAAAAAATGAATTTAAAGTTATTGAGAAGGAACACAACCAATCAGACTGATTGGATAGAAGTTGACGGTGTTTACAGTTGAAGCATTGCAAAGACATTGATAGGTTTTAGTTCCAGGAGAACAACTCTTTTTTTGAGAAAGATGCAAATTATTTTCAACCAACATGGTGATCAAATTTCTTCGAGCGTCATTTAGGCAGAAACAAAATTACGTTCAAACAGTTCATGCAAAGAGAAAACGCTGCTGCTAAAGAGAGTTACGCAGCCATTGGATGGTTATAGACGTACTCAATTGCCAGATTAGTGGAGTCGATCCTAACAGCTTCCAAATCTGGAATCTCTAGCTTGAACTCTTCTTCTAGAGCAATCACAATCTCCACATTATCCAAGCTATCCAAGCCCAAATCCTTCTGAAAATGTACATCAGGACTCACCTGCCAATAATTGACGGAAAATCGGTACTCCCAGTAAATTTCAGCTAAAAAAAATTGATACTTGATAATGGAAAAAGAAAAACATTCTGAAAGGGAGAAACAAAGTTATACTTATTGAATGAGGAAAACATCAAAACAAAAGGAAGATGAGCAATCATGCCACTGCACTTGGTTTCTAAACATATAATATAAGCACTAAAACATACCCCACAGGCACGGTTTTACATTCTTAACCGCTACAACCTACATTTTGTTCATGATTATAACATAAAAATATCAAAGCAGTCACTCTGCACATGCTCAATCTAGATTATGTAAAGCGTCTCATTCATAACCAACTTTTCCCTGTAAAACCCAAAACGTTTCAGATCTTGGCTAATAGTTACAAAGGACCAAAGCATATCATCATCTTAAGCCTAATCATGCCTTATCTCTTTAATTAATCAAGAGAATTTGCCTCACCAACCGTCCTATGCGGTTCAAATAGTCCAATCAGCGCCAGAACTGTGAGCTGACAACATGTCAAAAGGTCATAGTTACAAGTTACAACCATGCGACCTTTACTCGGAAGATTTGCAAAAACATCTCACCAACCCGTGCAAGCCCAAGGAAGAAATAGTACAACATCAGCATTTGATACCAAGAAAATGTGCATTACCTCCCCAAAAAAAAAAATCAGTATAAAAAGTTGTTTTCTTTCTCTTGCTTTCTCATATCAGCTAAATATAGGACTAGCAGTGGGTATAGCCTATGGGAACTCTTTCCGCAGCCTGACCCTGCAGGCCTATTCTGCAGGGTCAAGTTCTACCCATGATGTCTCATCAAAGTTCCAAATTACCATCAAACACACACCAAAAAACCAAAAAACAAAAAACGATACGGCACGGCTAGAGGTACGTAATACTAAGCCTATTGCCATTTAAAGATTGATGAAAACAAAGAAAACAATGAATTCAAGAGAAAAATTACACCAACATTTCTACATTGTATTGATGCCTGGACACTGAGATCCACAAAAATCAAGATAATTCAAATGCCCAAAAAGGGCGAAAGCTTAAGCGAACCAACAAACAAAAAATGGATCCAAAATCTCTTTTTTTTTCTTTTCTTCTGGTATTATTCTGTAAATTGGAACCCCAAATCGACCCTGAATTATTTCGAAAATTCATGGGGGAAATTGAGCTGAAATAATAAACTGACTGATAAAACACTAACTACAATTTAAAAACGAATAAATTGAAATCGAAGCAATCTAGCAATCAATAGCTCTAATTACGCTTTTGGTTTCCGAGAAAACCGAAGGAAAATAAAAACAAAAATTGGGATTTCGGATTTCGGATTTGTGATATAATGTTTACATTTTCCAGGGAAACAAACAGAAAGTAGAGATGGAAAGAAGGCTGACCGTGGAAGGATCGACTTTCGGGAAGCTCTTGACAACGGAGAGGACTCTGTCGGTGACCTCGCTTTTCGTCAGATGATCGTCGCCGTGCGATGACATCCATCGGAGAGAGGGTGGGGCCCATTTGCCTCCAGTTAGGGTTAGGACCGGGTTTAGGGTTACCGGAACTCGCAAGTGCCGCAGTACGGCTGCTCTCAGCGCCATCTCTCTCTCCTCCCTCTGGTCCAGCGGTAAACTCTTTATCAGTCTAGTTGGTTGCTGTAGGGAAATGGCGTATCGAACAAAAGCTTAGTAGTTCACGTGTTTGTGGCGTGATTTATCATTTTCTTGACCTTTTTCTTTCCCTTTTTCTTTCTTTTGTGTTTTTTTTAATTGTTTTTTTTTTTTTAAATATAGGAGTTTTCACAACCTATGTTGATGATAGACTAATTCTCCTCCTATCAACACCGCAATGACATGAGACAACAATACTTTTCTGACCCACCCAATCAAATGGGGTGGCCCAAACAATACATTTATGGGAGGTCGAAATAGGGTTGGTGGTTCCAAACATCTTCTGTTTTGTGTTTTTAAGAATATGTGGATTGAAATATAAAGCGACTTGCTTTTACATTATAACGCGTCTAATAACCCATCGTGTCACTTGTTTAGCTCTCCACTCAAGAGATGATTGTAGTTAGTTCGACGAACCTCCTACCATAATATTTAAAGATTTGGTATCTCCATATCTTGTACTAAGTAACTTTTTTCTAATTTTTGAATTAATTATGACGTTATTCTTCAAAACAAAGACATTTAAAAATAGAGAAATTGAATTGAGGAGTTGGAATTAGACAAAATCAAAATTGGATTCATATTAAAGTTGTTTATTAATTTTTTTTTAAAATCAAAGTAAAATTATATCAATTCTATGTAAGATGCCTAGTAATACATATAAGATCCAAATTATATATTTTATTTGTAGCTCAACTAAACGAACCAAAAAACATATAATATCAATGAATTGTAACCTATGAAAGCATCAACATCCTTTTTTGTTAATGTGTACTTTCGTCTATAAATTGTCTAATATTAAGTTTGCTAAAACTTTTTTGTTTGTGTAATGTGTATCATTGACAATATTGTAATTATTGCTCAGTAACAATTATAACTCAGTTACAAACTTAATCATTAATAAAGTGCTTATAATTATTATTTTCATGTACATGTGTTACTTCGTATATGTCTATTTGGCAAAATTGTTTACATATATATAAGTGATGATAAAACAAAAATGAAGGCATACAACGCTTTATCGCAATGTTATAAAGAAATCAGGTTTATGCACACTGATGCAGGTTTGATTCTTATCCATTTCTTTCTACCCTAACAACTAACTATTAAACTCATTAATGCTAACGCTTTACTAAAAAGGAGGTAAAATACAAATAAAGGAATGTGGAAACGTAAAATAGCTCCACATGACAACACTTTTTATGCTTAATTTATCTGGTTAATGGGTTTTGATTTTTGTATTTGCAATTGAGATAAAATACTAATCATGGTAGCCACTTAGTACTACCATTTAGTAGTATTACTTTTCACTTAAAAGTGAGAAGTTTAGGTTTAAATTGTAACATCCCACATCGTCCAGGGGTGTGGATCATGTAATCCTATATGTATATTCTCATCTCTACCTAGCACGAGGCATTTTGGGAGCTCACTGGCTTCGGGTTCCATCGGAACTTCGAAGTTAAGCAAGTTCACGCGAGAGCAATCCTAGGATGAGTGATCCACTAGGAAGTTCTCATGTGAGTTCCCAGAAACAAAACCGTGAGGGCGTGGTCGGGACCCAAAACGGACAATATCGTATTACGGTGGAGTTGAGCCCGGGATGTGGTAAGGGCCAAAGCCGGGATGTGATAATTTGGTATCAAAGTCAATCATTAGCCGGGAGTGTGCCGACGAGGACGTCGGGCCCCTAAGGGGGTGGATTGTAACATCCCACATCACCCTGGGATGTGAATCATGTAAGCCTTATATGTATATTCCCATATATACCTAACATGAGGCCTTTTGGGAGCTCATTGGCTTCAGGTACCATCGAAACTCCGAAGTTAAGTGAGTTCGCGTGAGAGCAATCCCAGGATTGGTTACCTACTAGGAAGTTCTCGTGTGAGTTCCCAGAAACAAAACCGTGAGGGCGTGATCGGGATCCAAAGCGAACAATATCGTGTTACGATGAAGTCGAGCCTAGAATATATTGGGATCCGGGCTGGGATGTGATATAAATCGTTTGAATGAAGATTTTGATCCTAATTTTTTTTTTAACCCCTTAATGTAAATATATCATTGTATAAAACAAAACACTAGCAATGGCATGCTCTTCTCGTTTTTTTCTTCTCCTTTTTTTAAATTAATCAAATGAAATTCTATTTAAATACTTTTTTGGTTTAGTCAAAGCTATTTCCGCTCTACATTAAATACTTTCACTTAACTGTCAAATGTAGACTTGGAATTCGTGTCGTGTTTCTCGTGTTTATATTGTTTTCGTGTCATAGCCGATAGCTTAACATGTCGTGTCGTTTAATACCTGTTAAAGTAAACGGGTAATATAACCCCACCCGAAATCAACTCATTAATATTATCAGGTAATATGGCTCGACCCGTTACCTGTTAAGAAAAATATATTTTAAATCAATAAAAATGAAAATGAAAAACATAATTTGACCCCAATAAATGTAAAACATAATTCTAAATTAGTATATACATACTAAATTTCAGAGTTAAATCATTCATAAAAGTTGTAAGATTTTCATTACGAGTTATTACATTATTCATGTCACAACCCGTCCCGGAATTTTAATTTCGAGGACGTGAAAAGACGAAAATGCCCTTAAACGGGACTAAGGGGCGAAAATTTAACAATTGGTTTTACTTAAAGTTCCTAAGTTATTTGGTTTTAGGAACTTAAACTAGGCTTAAGTTTGGATTTTTATGTTGGAATTTATGAAATTGGGATTGGGTTGGACACGTGGGATCCCCACACCTCAAAACCCTCCCCATAACCCGTAACATTCTCTCTCTCTCTCCTCCCTCACGAAACTCTCAGTTCTCTCTCCCTCTCCTTCGAACTCACACGGACCACCACAAAACCACCCTAAAGCTATACCAACGACGAATCTAAGACCACCATTGGAACCCTGAAGACTTCACGATCACGATGGTATCTATTTCAGGTAAGTTTTGCTTCGGAAAACCCTAGTTTCAAAGTTCCCGTGAAGAGCACTGTTCATGATCTTTTAAATGGTTACGTTTTAGGCTAAAACAAGATCACAGCGAGCTTAGTGAGGTCCCAAGGAAGCTCGGAGTGCTTCGTTGGAAGTTTTTGGACGTAAGAACACGGAGATCGACAAGTTCAAAGTTTGGCCGGAGCTTTCGAGGCATTTTCCGGCGACTCCCCGGTGAGTTAGGAGTCGAGGTAGGTATCAATATCTTCGTCTCGTCAAGTAATACAACTTTCCTTTTTGTTTCACTCAATTTCGTTGAGTATTGAAGAAGTTATACTCATTTGCAAAATACCCAGTTTCCGGCGACCTCCGAGGCTTTCGAGGAAGTTTCCGGCCAAACCACGGTGAACTAGGTGTTGTGAAAGGTACCATTCTCTTTGTCTCTTCAAGGGCTACAACTTTCGTTTTTAAATCACTTGATTTCGTTGAGAAATGACAAAGTTATGGCAATTTGAAAAACGGCCGCCGGAAACACCAGTCCGGCGACCCAAGGAAGAAGAAGGTGCGCGTGGGGGTGCGTAGGTCCGTGCCTTCCTTGGCGCGTGGGGGCGCGTGCTGCAGTAAAAAATTATTTTAAAAATATTTCGACGTCCGTGACGTCGAGTAGATCACCGTGGTATATTCATATACCCAAATTGAGCACCGTATGAGAAAGTTATTAAGGATTGTTGGTTAGGTGTTCGAATAACGTTTTATAGTTTTCGCATTAGGTGAAAATGTGAATTGATGATCCGACCGTTGGATCTTTACCAAACTTTGATACGTTGTAATACGTAATATTTGAGGATTATTGGAACTTACGGATTGGGAATCCGAGTTACGGATTTTCCGGAATTGGAATTGTAAGTTCATAAAATAAAATGTTAACCGTCACTTAGTTTTGGAAATTGACGGAGATCCGACCGTTGGATGGTAGTGAAATTTTAGGATGTTATCCTAGAGATATATTGTGGACCTCTGGAAGTTATGGATTTAAAATCTGAGTGGCAGATCTTCCGGATCGATCAACGGAGTGACGTATTTTATATAAGTTATATATTCTATCGATATGAATTCTGAGGTTGGATTTGATTACTGTTCTAGGCGGCGATCGTCATGACGCCTTGGCGTATTGTGCTAGGGAGTTGTAGGGCGAACTCCAGGTAAGTGGGCAATTTTGTTTTTTCCGTATACATATACACTTACCGTTTTCCCAGAAATTGAAAATGCATGAAATTATGCTTTAAATGAAAATGTATAAAAATATATGAGATATATTAGTTGAAACGCTATGCATGAAAGTATATGAAAAGTATATAGAAATGTGAATCGAATTGCCATGCATGAGATGATATGAATTGATATATGATGCATATGTATGAATTGGTGCGGCGGACGCACAGGTGAGTATCAGGTGAGTATCTAATTACTGTTATGATGATGTTGATATATATTGAGCTCAAATCCTGCACCATGGTTTAGTGCTTATAGTATTCACCGCATCGCACGCTCGCCTTGGATCCAAGTAGATGCTGGTCGCACAGTCCACGCGGAGTGGGTGCGACGGGCCAGTCGTAGAGTGTTAGTGAGATTTCGACTGGTGGGTGACCTTAGATTATGTGCACAGATGATTGATGAGAAAGCACTAGAGCGTAACTTGTGTGCAGAAGGCCGTACAGGTCACAGAGGTGACTCCGGCAGAGTGAGAGTGATAGATTTTGAGCTCTAGGTTCAACCGTAAAGGCTATTAGAGGGCCTCCGGTTGATTACTTTCTTGCACCTGATTGATAAAGAGATAATGTTGAGATAGTAAAAATGAAGTTTTGAGAATATATATGTATATTTATATTTTACATTTCTGGGAAAGTATACAAGTTTTACGGAGAGGGGTTACAACGTTTTGAGAAATGTTTGGATTTGGAAAGGAATTGTTTTACTGACCCACTCAATTTTGGTTTTGCGCCCCTCCAGGTTCAGGAATCACAAAGGTGTGGTGACTACGAGAAATTCGACGGTGTTCTGACAGATTGGACAAAATTAGGACTCACCTTCGGGTGTATCAACTTATAAATTGTATCTTAAAGCTTCCGTACTGTGCAAATGGTTACGTCACTTTCACGTGACGGCCAGCATGCCCTCCTTTGGGACGGGGTGTGTCAATTCACACTTCTACAATAATGATTATTAATTTTATTAATTTTGCACTCAAATAAAAAACAATGTTCATGAGATTTGAAGGGTTTTAAAAATCTAAACAACCATGTAACCATCGTCTAAGCGTTGATGATGCAATTATGAACATTTATTATGCTTTCACGTCTTTCAGACTTATACATTAATAATTATGAATTTTGTTTATTTTGAACTCCCTTAAAAATACTATTCATGAGAGTTTGTATGGTTTTAAAAATTCAAACGATCATATACCCATCCTCAAAGCGTAGAGGATGCAATTGCGAGTGTTTGCATATTTTTTCATATTTTTCGCACATGTAAATTAATTATTATAATTTTTTAATGTGTTTGGTATTTTTAAATTACTTGATATTTTTATTTTTAATGTGTTTTATGATTTTTAATCTCAATCTTTGCCTATAATATACTATAAAAAATTAAATAAAACTTAAATTTTAAAATTTATATAGAATAATAATTACTAAACAATATATACATATTCATTATATCTATTGTATTTTATAATAAGTTTTTTTAGTAGTTTAAAAATTTTAAATCATCAAAATAACTTTTTTCTTATCGTGTCGAAACAGGTTACCCGTGTGTCACTCTCATGTAAAACTGATAAGGACCCGTTATTAAAGGGTTATTATCATGTGACTCGATAATGACCCGATTAGTTATCGTGTTGACCTAAAACCTGTTATTTTCGTGTCATTTATGTGTCATGTTAACAGATAGTGTAAGAAATTGCCAGATCTAGTTAAATGCACTACTATACCAAGTTTTTAGTATAGAATATTCCAAGGTATTTAACCTTTATTGTGCAATGTATATCGGACCCAATTAATACATAGATAAAATATGTCAAAAAATAAAATAAAATTATAATACCTAGATAAAATGCTAGACAAAATCAAACCCGCGGCCGGTACAGGGGAGGGGGAATAACAAATCTTTGTTCTCCTTCTTTCCCCTCCCCATTTATTTTTGGGGGTTTTAACGAAAATGCCGCAGTACTGTTCACTTTAATGAAAAACTACATTTTTACACTAAAAAATCAATCCTGGTACTATTCACTTTACCCTTTATTTTGTCCTTATCGTTAAAACCCAAAGTTTTCAAACCATTTTCAATAGTTTTCCTTTTATTTTTTATTTTTTTTATCTTTCTCCTAACAGATATCAAGTCCCTTGCGGCGACTTGATTTGAAGTTATGCTCAAATTTCAATATCCTTCGTTCAAATTCTTCCATCAAAGCTCGACTTGAAGGACATCGATGCTATTTGTTCATAGGCATCTTGTCAAATGAGAACTCATAGCAACTATCTATTATGTGCAGTTGAATTGCCGGAGGAGATTAAGGGGGGTGTATTCAATTGGGATTCTAAGGGATTTTAATTCTTTTAATGAATCTAGGGGTATTCAATCAGGATTTTAAGTGATTCTCTGAAATTCTAGGTGTATTCAATTAGCATTTTAAAATAGTTTATTAAAATCCTTAGAAATCCAGGTGTATTCAATTAAGATTTTAAAGAAGTTTATAACATTCCAGGTGTATTCAATTAGAAATTTATTTTAAAGAATTTGAGAAAGTTGAGGAATTAGAGGGAATTTGAGAGATTTCATAGTGTATTTTAAACATCCACAAATCTCACATCTTCCCATGAGATTTCGAGGGAATTGAATCAAAATTTTATATGGAATCTCTACAAATCAATTAAACTCCATAAAAATTTATGGATTTATAAATCCATTAAAATCTCTCACATTCTCAATTGAATACACCCCTCTAATACTCATCAGGTTCACTAATTGGTCCACATGTTCTTCTTGGTTAGATGCGGTGGCTTCACTGGCGGCACGGTTACGATTCATTTTGGTAGTCATGATTTAGGTTTATTATTTAATTTAGGTTTTTTGTTGTTTTGGAGTACGTGAGCTTGACTACGATTATATTAGGTGTTGCGTGTTTTTCATTGTGGTATCGGTGTTATCCGTTTTTGTTTAGCCTATTTGAACTATTGCTTTTGCAATAATATTGAAATTCGTTTCTTGTACATAATGTTAATTTATGTAACAAATACATCTATTTTATAAATTAAAAAAAATTAAACCTTTGCCATTAAAAAGTTGCACTTGAGGTGCATTATTAGACATCGAAATTTCAGTGAAATAAATGTTGACCAATAGTTACAATTTTAACGCTCACGTGTCACATAAATTTTACACGTAGTGTGTGACTAAACGAAAAATCAAAATAAATCGGAAAAGTCATCAAATAGGACACATGTCAAAACCTGACAGAAACAATTTATTTCATCTGTATATTATATTCAAAATTAGGCCTTGGAAAATTCTATAAATAGAAGTCATTTCATTCATTTTGGAGAAAATTGAGAACAAATTCATAACCAATTGACATTACACCAAAACCCTGAAATTCTGAAACTCTAAAGCTCCCAAGCAAATCCCAAAGGATCAAGAAAGCTCTCTTCGTTCTTCGTCAACTCAACATTCAAGATCAAGCCCCACCAGCCATTCGAAGGAACTTACACCAATTCAAGATCAAGCCCCGACGGCCTTTGAAGAAAGTGTTAATCGTTTATCATCCGTTCATCCTAAGATCAAGCCCCAACGGCCCTTTGGATCAACAACATCAACAAATCCACACATCTAACCGTTCTTCAAGATAAAGCCCAAAAGCCCTTGAAGATCCATTCATCAATTGTTCATCAAGATCAAGCCTCAAAGGCCCCTTGAAGATCCGTTCATCAATAGTTCTTCAAGATCAAGCCCAAAAGCTCCTTGAAAGATCCGTTCATCCATCAAACCTTCAAGATCAAGCCCAAAAGGCCCCTTTGAAGAAACTTCCAACCATTCATCCGAGATCAAGCCTCGACGGCCCTTGGATCAGCATCACAATCCACAAATCAACACTTTACGGAGATCGAATCAGATGATCAAATTTGAGAGAGATTGTAACCCAAAATCATCAAATACAAATATTATTTTGTACACGTTGTTCTTGTCTCGTTTGTTTCAGGAAAATTTCGTGTTTACAGCATTATTAGACAACTGAATTAAAATTGCTATCATACGAGAAAAAGAATAGGTCAATGGTTGGATCCCCTTATGTTATAAGAAAGAACAATACAATAAGTTCAACTTTTTTTTGCCCTCCCCCATCAAATTTCATTGACAAAATAAATCAACATGAAGTATAGCATTTCCATTCGATTAGAGCAAAAACCATTACTAAAATATCTAACACAACCCCTAAAACAAAGAAACATAGATTTGAAAAAAAAGAACACACTTTTGTTTTGGTGTACAAAACACTCTTGTTTTTGGTGAACAAAACACTCTTATTTTTCAACTCCTTCAAAATCCTAACATGATTGGCATCCTCTCTGTGAGCCGAGAGTTAACCTAAACTCAGACTGCATCCTTTCTTGGCGCCGTCTGCTCTGCTCAGCAGCTTGAACAGGAACTTTCCGGGCATTAATCCGTTACTTCTATCCCAAGCTAACCCAATTTCATCACCAACCTTGATACGCCTGTTACTGATCACATTCACACACGCAAGAACATAGTACTCATCCATATGCCCCTTCTGGAAATATATTCCATGATCCTTTCCATACACCATAGGAGGGCGGAGATTATAATCAGTAACATCCCAAACTGTAACAGGGAACTTGTTGCAACCATTCACTACAATGTTTGCCTCTTCCATCGACCAGTAACGGAACACATGCTCGAATGCTTCTTTGAAAGGCAAGAAAAGCACGCCCGTCTTGACTTCACTTGCAGATATAGCCCTTACTATGTGCCGCGGATCGCTGATTATGAGCGGAGGTGGTGGCTGATAATGAATGTCAGCGATTTCTACCAAAACTCGGGGTACATCTCCGCTGCTACCGCCTTTTACAGCTTCCTCCAGTTCTTCTTCCTTTGTTGGGTAAAAGTTGTAGTAGAAGGTTTTCTTCATGAGATCAGCCATGAGAAACGAAACCCTTGGTTTCTTTTTTCTTTTGGCCAGAGGTCAAAGAAAACCAAGGTTTGATTGTGAAAAAATTAGGGTTGTGGCTATTGGTTTTATAGTGAGTCATGGAATGCATGTTTTGGAAGGAGGTTTATGGAGATTTTGGCAACCTATTTGTTGGCTGGATATGTTCCATATTTATACCAATTTTCGTATACATATAAGAAATTATTTTGTGTAAGAAATAATGAAACTTCTCTAAATGCAACCCCCCCTATAAAACATAAAAGGAAAGAAACCAAATATATATAGGAAATTGTGTACAATAGGAAATATAAAAACCTTTCAATTAACCAAATATATCCATTTTGTACATTTGGTCCTCGTCAACTTACCATGTAGGGTGCAAAATAAAATCTTGCGATGTCAAGGTTATCAAATTGGTTCTCAATTAATGTAGTTAGAAGAAAATAAATGAATTGGGATTCTGCAAAAGAAGAAAAGAAAAGAAAAAGGTTGTTTTGTTGAAAACGAGCAAAGGTGTGAAACACCCAACCTGAGTTCGAACTCCCATAGTTTTATTTGTTGGGCTATTAGTTCTACCTTGTCGTACCGTTTGACTTGTGGCAAAAAGTACATGTTTCCCTCTTTTAGGCCTGACCACGGGGTCCATAAGCAATTTTGGTCATTCTTTGGTTTAGATGCGCGAGTGTGCCACCACGTGGCCTAGATTAATAGACGCAGAAAATATATGCGAGTGTATTTGCGTTTACCTCTCGAATTTAACTTTTAATCAAACGATTGTGTTGTCAAGAATGGAACCTCTTCTTAGCCTGGGTTCTTTTTTCAAACTCGGATTCAAGGCTTTGAGCGAACAACCAAATGATGAAATGCATGGGTTGAGGTGAAGATGAGAGTATATGAAAGTAAAAGAAATCGTAAATAAAAGAGGGTAAAATTAATTTAATTGTGGGAAAAGTAAATTAAATAAGAACAAATGCATGATATAAAAGAGCTTTGAAAGTAATTAGAATTGATAAGACGATATGAAAAGTAAAATGCGTAAAATAAAGGATTGTAAGCCAAGTGCTTGAATTAAATTGCATTGAGTAAATTAGATTGATAAAAGTAGTGGAAATTAACTAAGACTTGTATTTAATTGTAATTGAAAGGCAAGAACAAAAAAAGGTAAATTAGAATAGTACGATGTATGTAAAATAAATTAAAGCAAAACGTAAAAACTATTGTAGCCTATTTTATTTGAAGGGAAAGGGGACGATGGCAAAGAGAGAGAGTGGAGAGAGATGTGTTTACAAAATTGCGTAGAGGGATGTGTGTGTTATTTCTCCCTACATAGTGCCTTTATTTATAGTAATAAAAAGGAGAAGAAATCATTCATCCCCAAGGAGTACAAGTCCGTGCAGAAAAGAATAACCATAATCAAATCTAATATAGAATTTACACAATCACACTTAAACTAGGAAAGTTTATAACACTCCCCCTTAAGTGTGTAAATACTCAAGGTAGATTCGGCATCAAGTAGAAGTTGAGGAAGTTGACTCGTCGGCATTGATTATGGGAAAAACGCTATTCTCAATAAGGTAGGAACTTTCATAAAGAAGTAAGTCTCACTGAAAAACCCTAAGGCTACGACAAAAACCCGAATAGGGACAAAATCCATAGTCTAAGGAAAAATGCATGAGAAATGCAAAGTCAAATGAAACATCTACAAGACATCATCAGGGATATGATCAACCCAAGGTGGGTGTCTTGTTAAAACCTAGTTAGGTAGCAAAACCCAATAGGAAAAATACTCCTAATCGTAGGAAAAAAAAGTACATTAACAGCCATCTTTGCAGGCGCATTCACAGTTTGAATATGTGATCTTGTCACTCGCGCTAGATCAGTGAAAGCATTTGGTATGCTCTGAAGATCTAATATGTGATGTACTTCAATTTTAGATTGAGCGGTGTAGGGATCTAAATAAGACAAAGTGGGAATCATCCACGATAATTTTCATCGTTCTTCAGGAACGTTGACGTTCTTATCTCTCCCTAACGACGGGAAGACTGTCTTATAAAAGTGACAATCCGCGAAACGAGTAGTAGACAGATCACCTGTCAAAGGTTCTAAGTAACGAATGATCGAAAGAGAATCATATCCGACATAGATTCCCATCATTCGTTGAGGCTCCATTTTTGTATGTAGGGTGGCGAAATTGGCACATAGATCGCACAACCAAAAACTCACAAATGCGATATGTCAGGTTCATATCTGGTAACCAACTGAATGGCGCTATATGGTTAGGTCACAACAGGCCTCAAGCTGACCAATATAGCTGCGTACAATATTGCATGGCCCTAAGTAATGATTGGGATCTTGGTACATATGACCAGTGGCGAAGCTACATGAAGGTAAGAAGTGGCGGCCGCCACTCCCCTCGCCGGAAAACACGCCTATGAGAGCTGGTTCAGCCCCTCCGCTATCTTGGTCGAATTTGCAGCGGAAGGGCAATAATTTAGTTGGATTTGTAGAGGAATGACGAAGACAGAGGAGAGAGGTTAGGGCGGGGGCGGGGGAGAAAATGGAGGAAAGAAGATGAGCTGAAGAAGAAACCATAGCCATGGCATGAAGATTAGCAGTCATCGGAAAACAAGAGTCTTGTTTGGTATTGGGTTTAAAGGGGTTGATTTGTGTTTAGTTACGAAGATAGCAAAAGTTGAAATTGTTTTAAATTTGGTATTGGGTTTAAAGGGGTTGGTTTGCATATGGCCTTACCTTTTTTTTTTCTTTTTTTTTTCTTTTGTGGGTTATTAACCCATTTCTTTCATTTATTATTATTATTATTATTTATTCTTGTATGTATTTTTATTTTCTCTTTTAAGACTCCCATCGTATTTATCTTACACTTACTTCTTAAAAACAATGTAACTATTGTTTAATGCTTATTTTACGATAATTTAAATCCATCAAAGCTCCTGCCTAAATCTCGCCTAGGCACCTAGCTACTAGGTTTCAGTATGTTGTTTGACTAGCGCCTAATATTTTAAGAAGATCAAATCCTAGCCAATTTAAGCTTCTTACATTGGCTTTGATATTATTACTTACAACCGCTTTGATGGAGAGACTATTTTCTACTATGAATATTGACTTAAAATTTTGCACTCTCCAATGCGAAAGCAACCGCTTCGATTAAACTTTTGCACTCTTTTAAATTTCACCCCTCCCCTCGGAAAATCCTGGCTTGGCCACTACGTATGACCAATAATCGGCAATCATTTGTAAGCGCTTAATGAATGCCTCTGTCAGGCCGTTCTAGCTGTGAACATGGGGTACAAGATGTTCCACTTCAACCCCAACCGACATGCAATAGTCATCAAAGGTTTGGATATGAATTCTCCAGCATTATCCAATCAAGTAGATTTGATCGAATAATCATGGTGGTGAGCCCTGAGCTTGATAACCTGAGCCAACAGTTTGGAGAATGCAGCGTTCTATATGAACAACAAGCACACGTGACCAACGTGTGGAGGCGTTAACCAAAACCATAAAATAGCTAAATGGTCTGCATTGAGGGTGAAACGGTCCACAAATGTCCCCCTGAATCATTTGTAGAAAAATAGGAGGATTCGAATGAATCTTATCATAAGAAGGCTTAGTAATAAGTTTTCCCATAGAACATGTTTGACATGTGATTCCTCGAATCGAACCTAAACTTCGGGTTAATGGATGCCCGTTGATGATTTGAGGACACGACCCATTGCTATTTGTCCAGGGTGTCCCAAATGATCATGCCAAAGTGTAATTTCATGCGCAGTCCTAGAGGTAGGGTCGGCCACATAGTGGTTATCTATGGGGTGTATGGTCGTAGTATACATACCACTCGAGATATGCTCCATCTTCTCTAGAATAGGTTTCTGGCCATATTCGTAAGAAGTTATGCACAAAAATTCAACTCCATTTTTAACATAGGTTTTAGTGTGGTAATTATTTTCTCTAATGTCCTTAAAACTCAACAATGTTCTCCCAGAACGCGGAGAATAAAATGCCTCATCAATGGTCAAAATTGTACCATTGGACAACATTATATATGCCTACTTCCCCATTAGTCATACCTGGAATGAAAAATTAATTTGAATGGATCACATGCATAAAAGTTCTTAAAAACAAATATCCATTCAATTACAACCCTTTGGGGAGCTCGACAAACATGGGACCAATGGTCATTTGAACCACAGCGATAACACATATCTACATCCATGGTTTTAGGTGCTTTGCTCTTATTCTTGAAGTTTGGGGTCTTGGGAGTAAGTGATGCGATGAAAGTTAAACACTCAAATTAAACCCTCTTGTTGTCAAATTGTAGTATAAATGCAAGTAGGGATCGTTCTAAACCGCGGGTTATGAGGGCTTGCTAAAACCTCTAAACTTACTCAAAAACATAAAAACAAAGTTAAAAACGTTTGAATAGACTCAAGGGATTCAAAACAGATTCTAAAGACTCAAAACTGCCTAAAAAAACACAAACTGGGCAGATTTGACTCTAACACAATTTTGGACGAATTTAGTGTTTTGGTTTGAATCAAAACACTCAAAAACACAAACAAAACCGAAATTTTGAAGGAATTATTTTGAAAAACATGTTCATTTGAGCAACATCATATAGCATGCAATTAACAATTAAAGGCGGAATCATGCTTGCATGCACTCAAAAACAAAACATTACCATGAAATTCAAAGCCTAGTAGATTGGTGAACCAATAATCAACTCAAAACAAAGTGAGTTGAAATTATTACCTTTGTAGATTCCTCTTTGCATAAGCAAAGGCTAATCACCCAAAGAGATAGGGCCTTCATTCCTTGCTTCTTAGATCCATGGATTTGGATGGAAAAATAGGTTTCTCCAAGTTCCCAAAATAGGGAACCTCTAAGTCTCTTCACCAAGGTTTGATTGTAGAAGAAATGAGTGACCTTGGAGTAGTAGGATTGCTAGATGTACCCTCCAAGGTGTTGGCCTCTTTAGAGAGAAAATGGAGAGACAATTCTCACCCATTTTCACCCAAAATAAACCCTTAATTTTTCCTTAATGAATTTTGGCTATAAAGTCATTTATATAGTCACTTCTTTAAGTAACCTAAACAACCAAAACCCTAATTCATCTAATATGGCCGGCCATTTAGGGATGTTTGGGCTTTTGGGCTTTAATGAATCTTTATTCATTAAATTGTCATACAATTTAAGTTAATGGGCTTGACGTTCGAAGCCCATTGGGCCTTAAGGTCCAAAACTATCCCGAAGTCTTTAACGAACTTATTCGTTTGATTAATTAACATATTAATTAATCCTTGCCATAATTAAATGATTAAACCATTTAATCATTCTTACTCATTTCCGTTTAATCTTCAATCTCCACCTTTTATGGTGTGCGATCCATTAGGTTCCTTTTAGCGAGGCAGTGGGCGATTAAAACCATTTTACATCGATTGTGAATTGAAACAATTTTCAATTGTCCCTTTAGTGATTACACACGTTTAGGGCTTCCACAAACCATGAGTGACACCTAGCAGCATATCATGGTTACCCAAGCTAATCAGAAGAGGATAGAGAACCTATTCAGTTTGGGATTACAAATGCAATACGGTCCTTCTCTAATCTAATACTCTTGACCACATTGTTTGGTATGATAGTTTATTTACTCATGTCTACTATCCAATGTGAATCGTTTGCTTATATGATTTCCTTGAATGTGATTTGGAACGCATTCCCCAATCTCATTCATACTCTGGCCAGAGATTCCAAATCATATCATAGAGTATTCTCCCTCAACTGTTTGAAGGTTAGAGATCCCTTGTTGCGCATTCACTTGTCTCCATAGCTAAGTGGCTTAACCCCAACGATGCCGTGACACCCCGAGGGGGTGAATTAGACATAATCAAAGATTAAGGACTTAACCACAAGACAACTGTGATGCCTCAGGTCAAAGGACTACTTTGCATTATCCCAACCATGAGTTCTCATGTGACATGGAATATAAGAACTCTTCTCGTTGATCACGTTCAGTGAACTCATTCTCTTATTGAGCACCTACGTACTTGTCTTGATGTCACACACACCAATGACTCGAGACTAGTCACTCTCCCTGAGAGAAGACACAGTACGTACTGATCTTAACGGACTGTCAATGCCCAATTGGTAATCCTATGATCAGGAACATTTAGGATGTGTCTACGAAAGAATGGTCTCATTAATCTAACTTCATTAGATTGCATTCTCCCAATCACATATTCCTTGGACTTTATCGTTTAAGCATATAACATTTATATGAGACGGCTCAAACAATAATCTTTGCCCTTTATATGTTAAACTAGATTAGTTTAACATTTGAAATGTCCGTAAAGTATCATCATATGATTGGTTTTAGGGCACATTTCCAACAATCTCCCACTTGCACTAGAGCCAATCAGCATTGGTCATCAGTGATGATACCTCTTCTGTAGTCATTTCATAAATGGCTGAAAAGTAGGCCTAGACAATGGATATCTATATGTTATCCATAGAAGCAACGTTGAGAATATCGACGTCACCATTATACATGATTCTCAATTATGTGGTTCAGTCTCTCATTTGTGTTCGGATCTTGATGAGCCCTTGATTCCCAGGCTTGAGCTATCGCCCATTAGTGTCATACACTTTCTGGTTGGAACCGAATAGAGAGTTCATAAATGAACTTTCCCATCCAAACAACATTGTTGTAAACTTCTATATGGCAATATATCTTGCATTCATAATGGAACACACTAAAGTCATTACTTTAATGTTTCCATCCAAATATCTCTTTAGTCATAATAAAGAGATATCTGTTTATTTCTTCATTCGTAATGAAGAAACATCCAATGATGGATTAGATTCATAATCTAATACATTTACGCTTCCATTACGTTACTCTAATTCTTCCTCGATCTTTGAGGAATTTATCCTTTAGTATTTCTTAAATACTTAAGGACTCACTTGACAGTTGCCATGGTTCTGATCCTGGGCTTGTATTGATATCGTCTTGTACCGTTCTAGGTACAACTCATATCAATGTTCTTCATACAATATGAAATACATAAATCACCTTTCTGCTTACGCATAAAGGATTCTATTTACGCATTATTTCTTTGGGAGTCAACAACTTCTTAGTCTTACTAGAATTGTCCATTTGATTGAAGTTTATCATCATATGAGAAACTTCCCAGCATCTCTTGTCTATTATTAGGGATTGATACAATCCAATTATATCCTAAAATCTATCAATATAGATTTCATTCCCATGTATATAGACTATATCTCCCATATACATTCTATCGTTATAGAATGCTTAAAGTCATAACTTTAACGAAGAAGAATTCATTTCATTTCCAAAATTAATATATCATATATATTTTAAATTTTAGGAACATGATTAACTCCCACTAATCTTTTGTAAACCTAGTAAACAAAAGATTCATTTACATCTTTATAAGCAATCAAACGATTTGATCTTTTTCTCATAAGATGCAAATAGCTCCCACTAGCTTGCTAAGATCCATGATGGATGGATCTCTACAACTTACATGTCTTGTGATTCATAGTTTTAGACATATATTATCAAGACTATCTTAATAATGTCCAAACATTGAATCACCATTTAGTTGTAGCTAGCAATCTTCGAATTAATTGAAACTAAGACTATCTCAAAGATGGTTTCTTCAAAGTCAACCATTTTCTTTGATTGTAGTCACCTTAAGCTACCAATTAGCTATGAAGGTTTCATTATTTCGAGTCAAATGGTACTTTACCATTTCCTTGAGTATATATCGTATATGCACTCAGTGTATAAGGATTTTTCATTCTTACTTCTTTCGAATTAAGAGGTGCAACTCTATGACATAGTCATAAAGTTCAAAACCATTCAACTGAGACGGTTTATAAATCCTTATTGACTACCTTGGAGCTTGAGGTATAGGAACTAGGTTGTTATATTTGTTGATTACTTCCTTGTCTCTCAAAGAACCCATTCTTTGAGTTCTATCTCTCGTTCATTTGCTCTTAGGCAAATCACATTGTAGGATTACAATGAACTTCCCAACAAAACAACATTTGTTAGTTGGATTATAGAAGCGATATCCAAAAGTTAATTTAAGGATATCCCACAAGATTGTTATCAAACAAATATTGCTTATTAGCACACAACCTCAAATCTTAACATGCTTAAGATTTGTCTTTCTTTCCAACTACATCTTATGGAGTTATGAAAATTTTGGAAGATCTTCTAATTGACAATCATATTGTTTTAGAAGTATATATCCTATATATGGGTAATAGATAACATCTAACGAACTAAATCTTATTCGAGTTCGTTCTTCTCCTAATGGAGAAATTCATTATCTCATGATGCTCCTTTCCTTGATATCTTTCAAGGAAAGTCATCTAAAGTGTTACTTTTCCTTGGATCAAATCTAAGGAGGTAAATACTTTAGACGTCTTACTCATCAACTAACATTACTTGAATTCTTTGAAACCTTTTGCAAAGTATTCGGACTTGTGTTTATTTAAAATAAACTATAGTCCAACCGAGAGTGATCTTCAGTGAATGTCATATAACATGAGTAGTATTATGTTGTGGACAAGTGCCACTAACATCTAAGTAAATTAACCTTTTGGGTTTTAAGCATCATTTTATTCTGAATAGTTAACACTACCATATCATCTCTACTATAGAGATAATCAATTAGATTACTATAATCCAATTATTGATTAATAAAGAATAATGTTTTGTCAAACAAAACATTTATCCATCTCTACTATAGTGACGGAATTAAATTCCTTAAAATTGGAATGTAAAGACAATCTTTGGTTTTTCCAATTTCTTTGGTAGTTCATATGAGGAAGTAAGTACAATCCGCTTTCGCAGAGATCTCTATTTTATTCACTTTCCGAATGTGAAGCACCTTTTCTTCTCTCATATATCTTCTACTTCTTATTAGTCACACTTTTACAACGATTTGTAAAACATAGTTACTAATACGGAATCAAGTATTCAAGTAGAAGAACCAACTGTTTTGAACTATTCAAGAACAATTTACAACACCTTCGAAAGGTGTGTCTTTGACATTTGCAAGACAATTCATGCAAATACCCCTTTCAATGTCCATCATTTCATAAAGAAAGTTTGTTCCCTTGGAGTTATTTATCTTTTTTTATTTGACTTTCACCTTTGACTACATTAGTCATGGTCCCTAAACTCCCACTATCTCTCTTGAAACCTTTTTCAATTGTGCTATACACATCAAACAATTTTGGAGAGCATGTGGTTTATTTTTCACTACATAGTTTACAATAAACTTAGTGAACGATTAGGATAGGGAAACAAAGGTGAAGTCCTTGCCTAGTTTCCGTCTCGTTAAGTGGTTTATCACTTCAACACTCAATGATTCAAAATCATCATAAGTCCATGTTGATGGACTATTTTTGTCAACCAACCATTATGTTCTAAACATAATTACAAACTTTAAAGAGTTGTACAAGGCAACTCTCAATTTCTTCATACAACAATTTGTAAGTGAAGAATCATATCACATAAAGTGTCCATGCCCTTTGTGCTTTCTTCTCAAGTTCTTTTTTCATTTAACAAAGAAACAAGCACTAAGTGTTTGCATTGACTAAGGGTTGTTCAAAGCAACTCCTATTTCTTCATACAACAATTTGTAATTGAAGAATTATGTCATGAAAAGTGTTGTCCTCTTTATGATAGACCTTTTCTAACATATTCTTCTAATGATACATTATCAATAGGAAGATTGTGAGGATGAGACTACTTAGATACATATGCAATCCATTTAAGACATTCTTTGGGATTGTAGTACCAAGTCCGGAAACTAAAACATTCAGTTTTGTCAAGTGTTGGATAGCGTTTGCAAATATATTGGTAAACAAATACATAACGAATATAGATTGATTGATTTTAAGCCATTTGATTCGGGTCTTTAAATCAAAATAGCACCACCCACTATTTTTGGCAAATTCCATATCCCTCATTGGAATTCGAGAGTTTTGGATGAAACTCTTAGTAGGTTATGGGAGGCTCACTATTACCAAGCCCACCTCAGAAGAACTCTATATTGGTTAGCAACAATAATAATGAGAGAGTACGCTTACTCATTTGCAACTAATGCAAGTACCCATCTCGTTTGGCCTCTAGAGAATGATGCCTCAGAAGAACTCCATATTGGCACCATTGCACTTAGTTAAGTCATTCCCACCATGCTAGTTCAAGTAGGGGTTCAAGAATGGCCTCAGAAGAACTCCATATTGGCCACACTCGTTGCCTACTTTTCACTTCATCATATGTTTATAGGCTTCTCCTGAATGTAAGCACATACTTTGCAACCCCAGAACTGGACGAATACGGTGTATGAGTCACAAACGATTGAAGCCTACCACGGTGGAAGGCCACGAAAGAGTGTTCAAAGCACTCTCCGCTTATCAACTTAATAATGGTTTGGTTGAGGGTTTTAGGTCTCATCACATATCAATATACATTTTAATCTCTATTAAAACAATTTTGGTCCTATTACAACTATTGGTCCATATGATTGTTTTAGTTGTACATAATACTCCCACTATGCTTTTAAAACGGTTTTTAAAGCAAGAGTATATGTTACTACTAACATAAGGTTTGCATTCATTTGATGGACTATATAGTTGCCTTAGGGCCTTAGGATGACTATGAACCTTTGTTTAGATTCAACACGAGCCTTGTGTTGAATCTCGGTCTAGGGATGGAGATTGATTTTAGTTACGCGTTTAATCACATTAAGGCGTGTTGTCTTAGGGGCGTTGGACCCAATTACTTCATTTTCATGCATATCATATAAAGCAAGAAAGAAATACTTCAAAGTAAAGGATGAGTTTATGCTCATTACAACATTTGCATAAAACAAATTACCTTAAAGTAAAGAAGGACTTATGCCCTTTTACAACATTTGATCAAATCAAATTACAACCAAAATCTAATCTACACATTCCCATGGTTCAAACAAATTTGAAACTCCTTTCACATAGCTCAATTATATTAGGCTTAGGTTCATAATCATCCTTTAATTAATTAACGCTTTAACTAATTAATTGAATGCAACATTTTCATTTGGTTTTTGTATCCATAAAATTGATTTAAGTGGAGCTAAACAAAATGAAAATCCAATTCTCATTTAAAGAGACAAAACAATTTTGTTCTCATCCTATTTGGGCCATCATGCAATAACCACAACTTTTTGGGCCATATTGCGAAAACATAAACTTTTGGGGTCACTTTGTAAAAACACAAAAGTCACTACTTCATGTAAATACAACTAGAACCCAAAATTTAAATAAATTCAAAAACTTCATTAAAGGAGCAAAACAATTTGTCCTTTAGCGTTTTTAGGCCTTAACGTCAAAACGTAAACTTTCGGGTCAAAGTACAAATACACAAAAGTATCAAAACTTTATGTAATTGCATAAAAGCCCCAAAATTACCCTATTTTATTAGGGTGGCCGGTTTTTAGGGATAAAAAAAAAATTGGTGGGTGTTTTGATTTATTAGTTTTGTCAAAAACAATCAAGTAGTGCTTTCACCTTTCATAAAAATAATATATGTTTTGATGATTGATGTTTCCATCATCATTTATACAAATATTTAACATTTTAAATACTTTCATAAAATTAATATATGTTTTGATGATTGATGTTTCCATCATCATTTATACAAATATTTAACACTTTAAATACATAATAAATCATTTGAAAAACATATATCATAAACTTTATGAAATAAATCAAAACTTTGAATCAAAACACAAACCTTTGTGTTCTTGGCAAGAACATCAAGAACATATGAAGAACATCCATGAAAACCCATAAGAGCTCCATGAATGTTTTCATGCAATAAAACTCAAATTTTTATCATTCAAAATGAGGCTAACATCCTAGGGTACTTAGGGGTTCCAAAAGTCACCTTAAAACCATTTTAACAAGACAAACATGAACCCAAAAAATCACCCTTTGGATTTGGCCGAAAATCCCTAAAATCATGGCACCAAATTTTAGCTCCAATATTCATCCTCATATGAACTACATCTACAACATTTGAGATGGCAAATTTTCAAACAAAATTTACATTCAAAGAAGCAAGAATAAAGCTTGTAACAATTACAACTTTTAAATCATAAACTTATGAACTACAAAACCCAAAAGGATTCACCAACTACTAGACCTAGGCTCTGATACCACTTGAAGGAATTATTTTGAAAAACATGTTCATTTGAGCAACATCATATAGCATGCAATTAACAATTAAAGGCGGAATCATGCTTGCATGCACTCAAAAACAAAACATTACCATGAAATTCAAAGCCTAGTAGATTGGTGAACCAATAATCAACTCAAAACAAAGTGAGTTGAAATTATTACCTTTGTAGATTCCTCTTTGCATAAGCAAAGGCTAATCACCCAAAGAGATAGGGCCTTCATTCCTTGCTTCTTAGATCCATGGATTTGGATGGAAAAATAGGTTTCTCCAAGTTCCCAAAATAGGGAACCTCTAAGTCTCTTCACCAAGGTTTGATTGTAGAAGAAATGAGTGACCTTGGAGTAGTAGGATTGCTAGATGTACCCTCCAAGGTGTTGGCCTCTTTAGAGAGAAAATGGAGAGACAATTCTCACCCATTTTCACCCAAAATAAACCCTTAATTTTTCCTTAATGAATTTTGGCTATAAAGTCATTTATATAGTCACTTCTTTAAGTAACCTAAACAACCAAAACCCTAATTCATCTAATATGGCCGGCCATTTAGGGATGTTTGGGCTTTTGGGCTTTAATGAATCTTTATTCATTAAATTGTCATACAATTTAAGTTAATGGGCTTGACGTTCGAAGCCCATTGGGCCTTAAGGTCCAAAACTATCCCGAAGTCTTTAACGAACTTATTCGTTTGATTAATTAACATATTAATTAATCCTTGCCATAATTAAATGATTAAACCATTTAATCATTCTTACTCATTTCCGTTTAATCTTCAATCTCCACCTTTTATGGTGTGCGATCCATTAGGTTCCTTTTAGCGAGGCAGTGGGCGATTAAAACCATTTTACATCGATTGTGAATTGAAACAATTTTCAATTGTCCCTTTAGTGATTACACACGTTTAGGGCTTCCACAAACCATGAGTGACACCTAGCAGCATATCATGGTTACCCAAGCTAATCAGAAGAGGATAGAGAACCTATTCAGTTTGGGATTACAAATGCAATACGGTCCTTCTCTAATCTAATACTCTTGACCACATTGTTTGGTATGATAGTTTATTTACTCATGTCTACTATCCAATGTGAATCGTTTGCTTATATGATTTCCTTGAATGTGATTTGGAACGCATTCCCCAATCTCATTCATACTCTGGCCAGAGATTCCAAATCATATCATAGAGTATTCTCCCTCAACTGTTTGAAGGTTAGAGATCCCTTGTTGCGCATTCACTTGTCTCCATAGCTAAGTGGCTTAACCCCAACGATGCCGTGACACCCCGAGGGGGTGAATTAGACATAATCAAAAATTAAGGACTTAACCACAAGACAACTGTGATGCCTCAGGTCAAAGGACTACTTTGCATTATCCCAACCATGAGTTCTCATGTGACATGGAATATAAGAACTCTTCGTTGATCACGTTCAGTGAACTCATTCTCTTATTGAGCACCTACGTACTTGTCTTGATGTCACACACACCAATGACTCGAGACTAGTCACTCTCCCTGAGAGAAGACACAGTACGTACTGATCTTAACGGACTGTCAATGCCCAATTGGTAATCCTATGATCAGGAACATTTAGGATGTGTCTACGAAAGAATGGTCTCATTAATCTAACTTCATTAGATTGCATTCTCCCAATCACATATTCCTTGGACTTTATCGTTTAAGCATATAACATTTATATGAGACGGCTCAAACAATAATCTTTGCCCTTTATATGTTAAACTAGATTAGTTTAACATTTGAAATGTCCGTAAAGTATCATCATATGATTGGTTTTAGGGCACATTTCCAACAAATTTAACACTGTGAAACAAGAAAGTAAAATGGGGATTTTGGTTTTGATGAATTTGAAACAAACAAACAAGTTATAAAACTAGGCAGATTGTAAGACAAATTTGAGGAATACAATGATGGATGGATTAGTTAAAGGTCCATTCTTCACACATGACACACTTGTACATGAATCGATTTCCAATTGTTTTTCAATAAACTATTATGCTCAACACCCCAGATTAACCGTGATGCACAAATTAACCCTCAGATTTTCCTTTACTCATTGAATTGGATGAATGCATGCGACAACCCAAATCATTCTCTAAAAGTCCCCTATATGAATGCATAATAGAGATACAATCAGAGATCATTACGTTCAATGAAAATCATAAGTGTTGACGAGGCAATTATAACTATAAATGCATGATACAATTGCCAAGAATTCAATTAACGCGATTGTGATAAACAACCTTCACTACTCATGAATATAAACTTGTAACGATTAGGTGAAACTCATTTATATTCTAGCATCTAATTTATGCATGAAAATTAAGTATGCATCCTTAATAAACATACAAGAATCAATTATGAATAAAATAGATAATTGAATTGCAATCACAACTTATCAAATCACAATTGGAAGAAATCAATTCATATCTCAAGCATGTTCATGGCTTCAAACTTCCCCCTAACTAAATGGGGGGTTTAGCCACTCATAATTGCAACAAAATCAGAAAATGAATAACATGCTTTGAATATGTATTATGCAAATCAATAGCATGCTTTGAATGAAATAGGCATGAGTTCTAGCATTTGGAACTAAATGATGAAACGCCTTCTAAGTAGCAACCAAGCAAAGAATAATGAGATCATGCAACGACTTTAGAAAACAATGATGCACAAATTATTAACTCTCCAAATAAACGTTTAGGCTCAAGTCTCACAAGGTTGTAGCGTACATTTGAGTTCCTTCTTTCAAGCATGTTACAAAATTGATTTTTCCTTTATGATTGCATGTGAATTCATAAATTATAACCACAACCAAGCATACACCAAAGAGTAAATCAAATTTTCATCCATGTTTATAACTCTCTTTAACAGTCATGTAATTAAAAACCAAATCCTCATCATTGTGTTGGAAGGTACCTTAAGACACAAATAAACATACAAAAACAACTCTTTTTAGGTTTTTCAAAACAATTTTTTCAAATTTTTATGAGATTTTCGGATTTTTATGTCAAAACACACTGAAACACTCCAAAACAGCTTAAAAACACTTAAAATAGCAAGGAACAACACTAGAAGTAATGGGTGATAAACTCCTACAAATTTCATGCAAAACAATGGTCATACCCCCCCTCACACTTAAATCAAACATTGTCCTCAATGTTTCAAGCATAAACTCACACAAAAACAAGCAAATAAACAAACAACGAATAAACATGACAAGTATAGCAAAGTAAAAAAAAAAAAAAACAGACAGAGTAGAGTTTAAGAACGCAAATATGGTTTTGGAGATAGATGATCTTGTTAACTTTCCACAGCTTTGATCTTGAACTGATTTGGAATCCTAAGCGAGGAATATCAGAGTTCCTTGGTTTCAAATCAGACTCATTCTGCTGGGTTGATTTGATTGTGCAGTCTGCATTCTTCTCTGCTTGTTTCTTCTGCACGGCAGGCAGACACGAGATATAGGTGTTGGTCTGTTTCTTTCTTCAATCTTTCCAAGTGCCCACCTCTTGCTTTTTTTCTCCTTGTCCCTAGCTGAGGATGAATTGGCAATTTGTCTCCACATGCTTCGAGGTATCATTTTCACTTCCCTTATCTGTTCCCCAGGCAGATGTGGTAGACGAAGAGGAAGCATAAAATGATGAAAATGAGTACTCGAGAGCAAGACTAGGTAAGCAATCAGGAAGGGGTTCCAGGCAGTCGGTTCCAGATCGAAAGATTGATACCACGTGCTGGTTGATTGCTCTCTTTCTCCTTGTCCCAAAACAACGACAAGGAGAAGGACAAGGAGAAAGCATGATATGAAATACTCTTGCTTTCAACCTTCATGATATGAAATACTTTTGCTTTGGATGAGTTGTTTGCAGAGGTACCCCAAGGAATAAGGAACACTGAGTGACTTGAGAGGGTTTGTTGGAAAGGCATTCTCGAGGAAGAAGAAGGGTTATGTATGTCTGCCTTGCAATGGAGGGTGAAGGGTGACATTTATAGGAATTAATAACCGGTACTATTCTTTCACTATTGTCAGCAACCGTTGGATGATTTAATAGTGAACTTTACGTACTTTCTACTTCACAAGAGATCTTCGACAGATTGCCCGTAATTTCTGCAAGGCTGAGTGTGCATGTGACAGGCGCTGACACGTCTGGAAAAGCAAGTGCCTCTTCGATATCTGGAATCGGCGCTTCGACAAATTGCCCGTGATTTTCGTAAGGTTGAGTGTGCATGTGACAGGCGCTGACACGTTTGGAAAAACAAGTGCCTCTTCGATATCTAGAATCGGCACTTCGACAAACTACCCGTGATTTCCGCAAAGCTAACTCTGCATGTGACAGATGCTGACACGTCTGGAAAAGCAGATGCCTCTTCAATTTCTGAACTTGCCTCTTCGATCTCTGAAATCCCGTTGAGTGCAGAGGTTGCATGTGACAAGTGCAGACAAATCTGGAAAAGAAGATTGGTCGTGGTTTCTGAGCAAACCCAGCTTTTGAGAAAGCTAGCGCCTCTTTGATTTTTGAGTTGGCCTCTTCGATTTCTGTGCTCGCCTCTTCGATCTCTGAAATCCCATCGAGTGCTGATTTTTATAGAGGTACGCAAGACATTCAAAGCACACTTGAATTTCTGCCTCTAAAAACTCTCTTCTTGCACTTCTACGATCTTGACTTGTTCGACCTCTTCTTTCTTTAACATCTCTGAAAATGTCTGGCCTCTCCGACCGTCGTTTTGACTTGAACCTTGGTGAAGAGGTAGTTCCGCCTTCTCCAGACAACATATGGCACCCATCCTTCATATCCCCTACTAGTCCCCTTACCATTGGGGATTTGGTGATGAAAAATGATATGACCGCTGCGGTGGTGGCCCGGAACATTGTCACTCCCAAAGATAACAGACTTCTTTCCAAACGATATGATGAGTTGGCTGTTAAGGATTCTCTAGCTCTCAGTGTGCAGTGTGCAGGTTCTTTGTCCAATATGGCCCAACGTCTATTTGCTCGAACCCGTCAAGTTGAATTATTGGCGGCTGAAGTGATAAGTCTCAAACAAGAGATTAGAGGGCTTAAGTATGAGAATAAACAATTGCACAGGCTTGTACATAACTATGCTACAAACATGAAGAAGATTGACCAGATGCAGGAATCTGATAGTCAGATTTTACTTGATCATCAGAGGTTTGTGGGTTTGTTCCAACAGCATTTGCCTTCATCTTCTGGGGCTGTACCGCGTAATGAAGCTCCAAATGATCAACCTCCGATGCCTCTTCCTTCTGGGGCTCCGCCGACTACTGAGACTTCTCCTAAGCAGCCTTTGTGAAGGCTCCCTCTTGTATTTATCTGCTTAATGTTCCTTTCTTTTTTTTATGAATGTAAAAATACCTTGCATAACTGTCAGTGTTTCAAAAATAAACCCACACAAAAAACAATTAAACAAGCAACAAATAAAAATGACAATCATGGCAAAATAAAATGCAGAATAGGAAAGGCTTTTAGGAACGCAAAACATGGGTTGCCTCCCAAGAAGCGCTTGCTTTAACGTTTTCCAGCTGGACGATACCTCCAGTTAAGCTTGAATAGGACCCACGACATGGAATTGAACCTTGAATGGAAGGTGATACTTGACGTGATCCGGCAATGGTTTAAATTCTAGTGTAGGTGTCTGAATCATCAAAATCAGCAAGTTAGTAGAAAATAAAATCGAAGTTGGAGAAGATGGCTTACTTGCTTGCTCCGACACAAACTCAATTACTAACATCACATTTTTGAAGGTTGCAAGGATATTGGACTTGGCCAGATTTGGTGTTTTGAGAGTTATGACTTGTCCCATGTCATAAAATCAAACTTCTTTGGGATTTTTCGTCTCAAGTGTATCTTCTTTGATGAATTCTAGACATTCCCCATCCACTTCTTGCTCTTGATTATTTGGAAAGGTTTCCAATATGCCTTTCTCACCCTATTCTTCCTTGGATTGCTTGATCCTACAAGGAATAAGGACATTTGGTGAAACGGGGTCAAGACGAATTGAATTTAGGCTTACCTTGGTTGTAGTGGACGGCATAGAGGGCATATGGAGCTGCGGCAAGGGTGGTTCTTCCCTTACCGTGGCCTTGTTATTCTCCTCTTCTTCGAGCATCAGCTGTTCATCCATGTTTTGGCTTGGTTTGGATGTCTTGAGTTCACCTCCAACCTCCATAGCACTTCCCAAAGTGATAACATCATGGATTTCAAATCTTCCTTCAAATTTTCAATAGTTGAGTTGGAGAGTTCACTTTGCTCTTGAATTTGTGCCGTGAAATCCATAATCTCTCCAAGTTGATTTTCAATTTGCTCATCTCCTTAGCTTGATTGAGCATAGTTTCATTTTGATTTTGCTGCCCCTGCACCAAAGAGGTTAGTAATTGAAAATTTTGATCACTATCCGTGGACATACTTGAATTTGATTGGAATTGTTGTAGGGGAAGCTGTGGTGGCTGCATAAGTGTTAAATAAAACTCATCAAATTGCTGCCAATATCCATCTTGTTGAGCCTCCTTGGTTTGATTTTGTGAGCCCTGCACCAAAGAATTTATTTCATCAAAAATTTGATCATAATCTATTGACGAACCTGAGTTTGATTGAGCATATTGTATATGAGGTTGTGATGGCTACATAGGTCTTGAATGGAACTCATTTTCTTGTTGCCAATATCCATCTTGTTGGAATTGTTGAGGTTCTATGTAATCTGAATAATCTCTCCAATCCGAATTGTAAGCATTGGAAAACATGTTGTCCCATGATTGGCTATGGCCTTGATAACCCCAAGCATCTTCATTCGCAGCGAATTGAGAATATTGTTGAATTGGATATCCTTGCCTATAGGACACACCACATGTAGGGACACTTTGCATTGTGGTCCTTTCGGCATATTGTGACAATTGAGAAGTTCCGCCAATTGAGCTTGAATGATAGCAAAATCCATGTCTTAGTTCTCTAGTATCTGAAATCAAGGAAACAAAACTAAATCAAATATCAAAAGTAAAACAAAAAATAAATAAATAAATAAAAACACAAAAAAAAAACACAAACAGAAACAAAGTCAGTAACTAAAAACAAAAGACACGAAAATAAACAAAAAGAAATAACAAGGGATTAGCAAAGTTGCTAATCCCCGGCAACGGCGCCAAAATTTGATGGGATGAAAGTTAAGCACTCAAATTAAACCCTCTTGTTATCAAATTGTAGTATAAATGCAAGTAGAGATCGTTTTAAACCGGGGATTAGGAGGGCTTGCTAAAACCTCTAAACTTACTCAAAAACATAAAAACAAAGTTAAAAACGTTTGAATAGACTCAAGGGATTCAAAACAGATTCTAAAGACTCAAAACTGCCTAAAAAAACACAAACTGGGCAAATTTGACTCTAACACAATTATGGACGAATTTAGTGTTTTGGTTTGAATCAAAACACTCAAAAACACAAACAAAACCGAAATTTAACACTTTGAAACAAGAAAGTAAAATGGGGATTTTGGTTTTGATGAATTTGAAACAAACAAACAAGTTATAAAACTAGGCAGATTGTAAGACAAATTTGAGGAATACGATGATGGATGGATTAGTTAGAGGTCCATTCTTCACACATGACACACTTGTACATGAATCGATTTCCAATTGCTTTTCAATAAACTATTATGCTCAACACTCTAGATTAACCGTGATGCACAAATTAACCCTCAGATTTTCCTTTACTCATTGAATTGGATGAATGCATGCGACAACCCAAATCATTCTCTAAAAGTCCCCTATATGAATGCATAATAGAGATACAATCAGAGATCATTACATTCAATGAAAATCATAAGTGTTGACGAGGCAATTATAACTATGAATGCATGATACAATTGCCAAGAATTCAATTAACGCGATTGTGATAAACAACTTTCACTACTCATGAATATAAACTTGTAACAATTAGGTGAAACTCATTTATATTCTAGCATCTAATTCATGCATGAAAATTAAGTATGCATCCTTAATAAACATACAAGAATCAGTTATGAATAAAATAGATAATTGGATTGCAATCACAACTGGAGGAAATCAATTCATATCTCAAGCATGTTCATGGCTTCAAACTTCCCCCTAACTAAATGGGGGTTTAGCCACTCATAATTGCAACAAAATCAGAAAATGAATTTAACATTGGAAACAAAAGAAAGAAAACACATAAACGCTCCAACGATCCAAGTTGACAGCACACACGTCCAAGCACTTTCCTTTCCTTCCTTGGCTACGGCACAACGTGTTGGTGAGTGTTTGAAGATTTGTTTGTATGGAGGAATGGATGTGAAGATGAATGGATGTGTTTCGATGAAGGTTGTATTGAAATGGGAGTGAATGATCTAAAAAAAATATATGAACTCCATTTATGTTACACACACTTCCTTTTATAGAGGAAGTGCAAGGCAAAGCATGGGTAAAATGGAGTGGTGTTGAAATGATTCAAAGGTGAAAGTGAAGTAATGATGCAAAGCATGGGTAAAATGGAGTGGTGATGAAATGATTCGAAGGTGAAAGTGAAGTAATGATGCAAAGCATGGGTAAAATGGAGTGTTGTTGAAATGATTCAAAGTAATGATGCATGAAATCTGAAATGATGGAGGGAACAAGGAATGGTGTAACAATTAAGTGCAAGGAGGGAACATGGATGATGATAAGGTAATCTTGACTCATGTTTCTTCTTTGGTTGCTGAGCTCTTTGTCATTTTTACATTAATTCTTCTTTCTTTTTAACACATTCCAAGCCTCTTTAGTCTTCAATTTCGTCCATCCACCTTGCTCCATGCATGTGCTATCCATTCCAAGCCCAAAACTGCTCCAAAATGCACCAAAATGCACCTTATTGCTTTATAAGGCCTATGGACCTACAAACACATGAAAATAGCTTAAAATACATAATCAAGTAAGAAATAACAACATAAATGCATGAAAACAAGCTAACTCAGTCGCATAAATATGCTCCTATCAGTAAGGTTAAGGCACTTTTAGGCTTTGTTTCCTCCCTTAGATGGGCATTGGCTCTATTGACCTTGACGCGGGGAGGGGGGCTTCTGGCCACCCCTACCACGCCTTTTTTGGAGTTTTGGGCGTTGGTTCGTGCTATAGTGTGTTTCGGGCACAACAGTCGTCCTAGTAGGTCTAGCTTGATGATTCTTCATCAACAACTGATTCTGCTTTTCAGCGAGAAATAAAACAAAGATCAAATCTGAAAACTTAGTAAACTTCTGAGCTTTATATTGTTGTTGCTTGACAATATTAGTAGCATAGAAGATTTAATAGGTCTTCTCCAAAAAATGCACTTCGGTCAAAGTCTCATTACAAAACTTGAGAAGTGATCTGATTCGACAAATTTCATAATTATATTCATTCACAAACTTAAAGTCTTGGAAGCGCAAATGCTGCCAGTCATGTCTTATTTCAAGCAAGAAGATGTCCTTTTGGTGATCAAAGCAATCGGCCAAAGAGACCCATAGTTCTTGTGGATCCTCCTCAGCAAGGTACTCGATTTGCAGGGTGTCATGAATATGTCTTCAAATGAAGATCATAGCAATGGCTTTCTTAGCTTCGCCAACCAAGTTGTTCGTCTTATCTTCAACGGCAGGATGCAAATTCTTTGCAGTGAGGTGGAGCTTCACATCTTGGACCCACTTGAGGTAGTTCCTTCCAGAGACTTCCAAAGCGGTGAAGTCGAGTTTGTTCAAATTTGACATGTTCCTATCACAAAATAAAAGGTAAGATGTGATTAGTGTATTGGAGAAAAATATCAATCTATTCACGTAGGAGTAGAACATTCAGGTTCTAATAGACATGTATTGGTTAAAATTCCCATGAACAAACTTCGGGTTTTCATGGGTGATGTTTTTTAAGGAAAACTTCAGGTTTTCAAACATGGCATGTTTTTAGAAACTTCAGGTTTCAAAAATAATTATGAACTTCAGGTTCATATGTTCCTGTAGACAAACGTAAATATGTATACAGAAATATGCAACAAGGAAAATATGCAAATAGAACTTTAGGTCTATAATTATAATTGAATTAATTATTTGGACTTCCGGCCGAATTTAAAGTGTGGGTGAAAAAAATATAAAATCCAAATTGTCTAAAAAAAAAAACAATTTAAGCTCGGGGCCCAAAAACATGGGTCAAAGGTCACGGGTGGGCTGAGCAAATTTGAGCCGTGAGATCCAAACCCAAAGTTGGGCTGGAATGGTTTTGGCTGGGCTACAAGCCCACGACAAACAAGAGATGGGCCAGATCCAAGGGAAGGCCCATGAAAGGGCACATATCCGGTGCTTCCGGGACACCAAGAACCTGGGTTGGTGTCAATGTTTGGGTCGGGCCGCTTTAGGCAAGCCCAGTTTTTTTTAAAAATCCTTTTTTTTTCATACGGGCCGAACTAATAGTTTGGACCGCTGCAGACGAGCCCAAAGAAGGAAAAAATGCAGGCCTAGAAATCAAAGCCCAAATTGGGCTCAGGTTGGGACCAAAGACACCCCTGCCATAGCTGGGTGCGCTCGTCGGGAAGAAGACCAACGCCGCTGCTTCAGGTGGCAGTGTCGTGGTGCAAAAAGTCATTGCAAAGGCCGTGGATTCAACGGCAACCCATAATTTGAATGGAGAGTGAAAAACTCTCAATGTAGGAAAAACCCTAGAATTTTCTATTTTAATTTCAAAAGAAAAAAAAATCGAATTACAGGCAAGAATTCGTCGGGGACAACTTTAGGTTGTTGGGAGAGTAGCCAGAGGTGGCTGGGCATGGCTGCAAGCCATACTACTCGACAGTGTCAAGGTGGGCGACGCCTTTTAGGCGTTGGGTTTGGGTTTTAGGCTTGGAGCCGTAGCTCCAGGGTGGATTCTCGACTTGGGGGTGGCCCATCGGCATGGATGGGTTTCAAAAAAACCCTAAACAAAATCTTTTATAATTTTTTTCAATTTCACATTTTAATTCAATGCATATTTATATAATTTAATGCATAAGCAGTTATTTGATGCAATTCATGGCAATATCAAATTCACATAATTCAACAATTATGGATATAATGCATACACAATTTATGTAGAATCTAAAATTCGAAAAGCGTAAAGTTGGATCATGCATTATGGTTAATGTTCATGCTATCAGGGTTACAAAAATCTTGTTTTGGAAGAACCTGATTGCTTGATGATATGGATGAAATAGTTGGATGCAGGAAGCTTCAACGTCAGATTCCTAAGCACAACGGTATTAGCGTGTTGATAATGTGTTATATCCTATTTTATCTGACAAGGGGAAGGGGACCGGCGACAAAGAAAGAGAGTGGAGAGAGATGTGTTTGTAAAATTGCTTAGAGGGATTATGTGTTATTCCTCCTTATGTAGTAACTATATTTATAGTAATAAGAGGGAGAAGAAATCCTTCATCCCGAAGGAATACAAGTCCATATAGGAAAGAATAACTAAAATAAAATATAATCTAGGATTTATACAATCACACTTAAATCAGGAAAATTTATAACAAAAACTAGACTATGAATTATATTACACGATATGTATTGAAGAGAATGGTAAGGGTCATGGGCTTTTATGCCACTAAAGGACCATGAGTCATGGGCCTTTATGCCACTAAAGGACAATGGGCTTTGCGCACCGTTCATGGTACTGGTCATGGGCTATCTGGGTTGCTCATGATATATATTATAAGCTCTCTAAACTGCCCATAATATTTTCTGTCATCAAGCCATACTAGGTTCAATGTGACAAAGCATCGACATTATAGATTCTCTCATTGGGTGTTCAGCGCATATGCACTCTTAACAACAGGGACCTTCATAACTACTTGCTGGAAAGATTTGGGAGACTGACATGCATCACCAAGAATTATCTAGTATGCTCTGCAGCTTCTTTTCCTAACTGTCTGTTAAGGTTTTTCACTATAAATAGTCAGGTCAAATAGAGGAAACGGTAATTGCCACTTACTACTTAGAACTACCTCAAGTTCTCTTTTCTCTCTTTACTATTATGACTTAGGCATTGGAGGCCCTTGGCGAACATCATCCTTCCTTTTTCAGGATGTTCGTCAACTAGGCTAACAGTGTTCATTCTTTTGCATGTGAAATTTCGTCAAATTAGTCGTGTACAAAATTTGCATCTTCATATAGAGCAATATTAGCCTTGGGTCGACCATTTGTCTGGCTCGTGAGTTTTAACCATTCGAAAAACATTCCTTCCGTAACCGCTCTAATCTTGGGATATGATGTTTGCAAAATCAACTCATTTTAGAACGTTCATCCCTTTTTGGATTAACTAACTTCGATCCTTATCTTTGTGAATTTCTCCACGCACTAATCTTCTCTAGATCTCTTTAGAATGTCTGCGGACCTTCTTCTTTGGTGAAGCATGGACCTTGATTACATCATGTTGGACGTCAATTACTCTTCCGACCTTGATCCTTGCTAATTAGAGATTTTCCATGCAAGGATCTTCTCAAGGTCTCTTCGTTTCTGGACCACGGACTTTGACAAACATTTAATTTAAAGTCTTAAGCATGACTTGATTTCTGAGACTAATCATGTACCACACCAAAGTAGTGACTTTGGGATTTGAACAAGTTATTTCTACACTTGAATAGATTGGTGCGACTACACTATTGTAATGACATCAACTCATTTTGGTCAGTGTTCTAAAAATCGTCCTAGGTGCTCGATAGTGGGGTTTTGTGGCAATTTTAGGCAAAACGGTAACTAGAATCGGGGAGGGACTAGGTGGTTCCAAGTTTTTTATTATTATTATTATAATTAACTATTTAAGTTAATATGGGTAACGCATAACCAGCCTAAAGGAATTTGTTAAATTAATTCAGTTGTGAAAACCTTTTTTATTTTTATTTATTTTTTTGTAATTTGTTAATTTGCTTACTGAGCTAATTGTCTTTTATTGTATTTTATCTTATTTTATTCATAGAAGTATATTTTTTTAAGGTTAAATAGATACTTATTTATACGATATAATAATAAATTTACTTAAATATATCTAAGCGCTAGGCCTCAACCTGCCGTCCGCTTAGCACTTAGGCCATCTCCAACCGAAGGGTCCAGAGGGCCAGAGGGCCGAAAATAGCCCTAAAACCGTCTCCAACCGAGGGCTAGGCCAGAGGGCTCTGGAATCTGGGAGGGTCCCACGGGATCGGAGAGGGCTGGCTGCTTTCGGCCAGCCAGCCAGCCCGCTGGCTGGCTATTTTTTTTTTAATATTTCCTATTGCTGTCGGTTAAAACCGACAGCATTAAAGGGTTTGTTTTTTTTTTAATAGTTCTGCTATTAGTGTCGGTTATAACCGACACTAATAGTTTGAATGTTTTTTAATACAACGGCTAGTAGCCGTTGTATTATTAGGCCTTTTTTTTTTTTTTTTTAAACTTTTTTTTTTCCCTTTTTTTTTCCTTTTCATATTAATCAAATTTTGTTTCAAATTTTTTTTCAATTCTATTTTACAAAATTTGTTTCAATTTTTTTTTAAATTCTATTTTTTTCCTATAACTTCTATTTTACAAAATTTGATTCATATTTTATTTCCTATAACTTCTATTTCACAAAATTTGTTTCATAATTTTTTTCAATTCTATTTTTTTCCTAGGACATTTATACAACATTAAATTAAATTAAGTAACATGAAACAACATTAAACAATATGAAATAACATTAAATAACATTAACCAACATACAAATTATACAACATAAAACCAACATAAATTTGATTCATATTTTATTTCCTATAACTTCTATTTCACAAGATTTGAATTTAAATTGTAGTTTTTAAATAATAAATTATGTTTGGCCCTATGACCCTCGGTTGGAGACGGTTTTTTGTGACAGGGCTAAAACGAGCCCTCTGGCCCTCTGGCCCTCGGTTGGAGACGGAGGCAAATATGGCCATGTACTGTTCATTAAAATATTAATATCTTGGAGAATCTTGGAGGGCCAGAGGGCTAAAACGAGCCCTCTGGCCAGCCATCGGTTGGAGATGGCCTTAGCATCTTTTAGAACTTTGATCCAAACCATATTTCAATGTAGATTAGGGCTCGTTCAAGGATCTCAGCGTAAACGCTATGTAAGATGTACATGGGAGTATTAGGCCAATTGGACCACTAATTGACGCCAATAACTAGTTAGATTGAATGGTGTGAATCTGGGAACAAACGGTACACTACCACCTCATGTAGTACTGGAATCCATAAAGAAGGGTATAAGTCTGTCATCAATGTTTGGTGGATGCTTCCTATATTTAAGTAGGAACATACATTTTGAAGAAAGAAAAAAATAGTTTTACATATTTTTGAACATTTAGATTTTATATGGGGAAGTTTCATATAAGTCCAATTTTTTTAACCAATATTAGGAATAGTCATGTTTCTTAAAATAATTCCATCCCTTAAATTTAAGATTATTTTATTATCAATAAGTATTATTTATTGATAAGATTTATTATGAAGACAAGGGGGGGGGATAAGATTTATTATAAAAATTAATTTCTTTTTAATTATCTCTTTAATTATTATTTTTTATTATTTTTTGTTCTTCTGTTCCAGACCCCATTTATAAATTTTCTTTTATAATCAACCTATATCACAGGTCGATTGCATTTATCTACCTGTATAAAATATATGTATTTATAATTAACATGTATCACTACTCAATGCATCTTACTTGCAGATATTATGTTTTTGTATTTTGTAATTAGGTTTCATAGCTCGTTTATAAGTAGAATATTCATTTAATTGTCTATCTACCTATGCCAAAGGTTTTTGGTCATAGTCTACCTATAACCCAGATTAATCGTATTATACTTATATATATATATATATATATATATATATATCTTTATCACAAAAGTTAATGAATTTAAAAAAATTTCATCTAAAAAAACGAATAATTGATACAACAATATGTAATTAGATAACTGGACCTAGTCCCAAAAACAACCTACACTTTTGGACCTAGATCTAAAAGCCCCATTTTATAGTAACACAGTGTCCTAAATAAAAGTGATGTGGAAGCATTTTAATTAATAAATGGCGTGGAAGATGAGGTGGATTTTAACTTATAAAATACAATGTCTAAGGGAGCATTTTTGCTCACCACCATAAAATATGGTGTATGCTCACCATACACCTAATCAATTAACACTTGTCATTTCATTTAATCTTGGTTAATTTTTTTCAAAATTGAAAATGTGACATTTAATGTGAAAGTTAACTAAAGTTAGGTGAAATAACACGTGTCAATTGATTAGGTTTATGGTGAGCATACACCATAATTATTATGGTGAGCAAAAATGCTCCCTATGTCTAATGAAGATAAAGTTGGTAACCCATAACCTACCTAAAGGAATTTGTTAAATTAATTCAATTGTGAAAACCATTTTTATATTTGTAATTTGTTAATTTGCTTACTGATATTATTGGCTTTTGGCTTTTAAATTGTATATTTGCTTACTAAGCTTATTGACTTTTATTGCATTTTACCCTTATTTTGTTCACAATACAAGTATAGTTTTTTTTAAAGGTTAAATAAACATTTATTTATATGATATAATAATAAATTTACTTAAATCTGCATAGGCGCTAGGCCCCAGATTGCCGCTTGATTAGCACTTACCATCTTTTAGAACTTTGACCCAAATCATATTTCAATGTAGACTAGGGTTCAGTCTAGAATCTCGGCGTAAACCCTATGTAAGCCATACATTCCCGTATTAGGCTAATTGGACCACTAATTTAAAGCCCATAACTAGTTAGATTGGATGGTGTAAATTTGGGGGAAAAAAATGCGCTACCATCTCATCTGGTACTGGGGTCCATGAAGAAGGGGATAAGTTTGTCATCAATGTTTGGTGGATACTTCCTATTTTAAATAGGAACATACATTTTGGAAAATATTTAGATTTTATAATGACCAAGTGTCTGAAATAAGAGTGATGTGGAAACATTTTAATTACTAAATAACGTGGAAGATGAGGTGAATTTTAACATACAAAATAAAATAAGCCTAATGAAGATAATGACGAAAAGATCGTGAAAGTCATGACTCAGGAGGGAGGAATTGTTGAAGAACTTGAGAGGGAGGCAAAGGCTTTATTTATTTATTTATTTTATTTCACTATTATTAAGGGGGAGGGTTCGACACTATTACAATAATTTTAAGGAAGGGGGGAGTTCTAACCCGGGACGTATGGGTAGCAATCTCATTACCCTATCTACTAAGATATTAAATCACATGCAAGGGCAAAAAGACTTGATGCTTTGAATATCTTGCATCTTCACTACATGTCGCTTTGATTCGATTAGTACTAATTTTGATGAACATAAAAACAAAGCAATTAATCTAATCCTACACTCAGTCTCTTGAATTTTTGTTAGGTTAAGTATATTAAACCTAACCCTAATTCTTCATTCTTCTTGTCTTGGTGTGATAAATTAGGTTGTACAAATATCTACCTCATGGTGACATTCTAGGGTTAGGATTTAATAGTTTGCAACTAACAAAACATTGAAGAGGCAGATAGTGTAGAGAATGAACCGTGTAAAATGGCAATGGAACCGATACATATCAGAAAACAAAAAACCGATGAGAATTGTATTGCATGTGATTTGAAAGACATTTTTTTGAACTAATGATTGCACCAATCTTCGTGGATGAAGGCTCCTATGCGTGTAGGAGTTGTGCTTGTTCACGAGAATGCATTCCTCGTCAAGTTAGTTTGGAGGGTACGGACACACTCATAGTTTGGAAGGATGTTAACCCAAATTCAAATTTACATCTCCCTACTAAAGCATAAATTATAATTATAACATTTATAAAACAAATATAAATACTAGGTAAATAGGGTCCCGGTAGATTAACCCTTTATATAAATTTGTTAGATTTTTATATGTAAGAACTAATCGTTAATTATCCAAACCACTTAGGAGTTAAGTAAGATTTAAATATACGTTTTACATCTCAACTTACATGAGATAAAATAATTTTTTTTGTTTTACTTTTGGCAAAAAGAAGAACTTTAATTTTTTTTTTTTCATAAAAGGATTGAGGGGAGGAAGGAGTCTGGTTAAGTCACACTATGAACAATTTAATTTGGTATCGAATTCTTCATTTACAAGATTTAAACCTATAATAGAAATATCACCAGACTGTAATACTATTGACGAAAAGGAGAATATTTTAACATAAATAATTTTTCCATTTCTTGGAAAAACCTCCCCTCAAGCCAATTTCACGTGCAAAATGCACTCTCTCCGTCTCTCCCCTCTCTATCTCTGCCAATCACCGATATATAAATACGCACCCAACCGAAATCAAAGGAAAAATAAAATACAAAAAAATAGAGAATTTCGAACGAGGCTCCGAGATCTCGATTTGTCCGTTAAATCTCTGGCGAGATCTCGACCTTGAACCCGATCCGATCCGCATAGATCCGAAATCACCATGGCTCCCGTTTCGGCTCTCGCCAAGTACAAGCTCGTCTTCCTGGGGGACCAGTCCGTCGGTAAAACCAGCATCATCACTCGCTTCATGTACGACAAGTTCGACAACACCTATCAGGTAATTGGATTACACCCCTTTCCTATTCTTCTGCAATTTCTGTGTGATCTTCCGATTCTTCAATCCTTTTCTGTTTCATTTCTGTCAACATTTGCTACGAACTGCAGCAATGTCTTGTAATTGATTGATGGTAGGTTTCTAGGTGGCGATTGCTTTCGGTTACGGTATTAGTGTTGAAACGAACTAGTGTGGGCTGTGATTGCTGTCGAATTTCAAATTCTTTCGGGTGTTGAAAATTGCGTTATGTATGTGTCAAATTTGTGAATAATGCTGGTTTGGTTTGTGGGGATACAAAGACTGGTTGCTGTACTGTAGTGGCGTTAATCTGACTTGTATTTTTCGAAAATTCGTTCTGGGACTAATGTGGCGGCTTATGTGATTGGGGCGGTACCGTGTCTGCCAACTGGTTCAGTACATTAGGGCATTCTTGTCTCTTTCTCTTGAAATGTGCTAATTGGATTACTACATGTGAAAATAAATAAGTAAAAGAGAAGGGTTGATTGGGAGATGGACGCTAATCAACTGAATTTGTAGCGGTTGTAATGGGTAGCACTAGTGTAAAATTGTAGATGGTTATGATCATTTAGTTCACTTTGGAGTGGGGAAGAAGAATTAAACAAAGATCTTACTACTTTGTTCGCATATTGCAACAGTAAATTCTAAACATCTATTGACCGGTATGGGTGGGGCTGAGATTCGAAAAAAGCTTGAGGCAGGCATTGACAGGGATGTGGGGAAATGGGTGTCACCCTTCCCGCAATTGGATCCTTAAATAAGGAACTATTTCTTAAATGTTAATGTATAAAGCCTGAAAATAGATCCTTTGAAAATACTTCTTTGTGTGTTTGTATATGTATATTGTATATTCGGTTGTTGCTTATCTCTTTTAGTAACTGGTCAGATATATTGATTACCTTTTTTTTTTTGTTGGGATTGTGTAATTTTTTTGTTTGTAAAATGTCATTCATTTTTCTTACATTTCTGTACTGATATCTATTCTCAATACTCAACCTACATGTTGTTAATTATTTGTTCAAGTTTTCTCTTTCTTAGCTTGTATGTTTATTTGTTACAACCAGGCTACCATCGGCATTGATTTTCTGTCAAAGACAATGTATCTTGAAGATCGAACTGTTCGGTTGCAGCTCTGGTTAGTCTTTATCCCTTTATTTAGTTTTTGGTCCTGTAGATGTTATCTTTTTCTTCCTAATTTTTGTGACCAATTGATGGAGTATAACTCCCGTTTTCATGTATAAGGTTAAGTTTTCATTTTGACATGATCTTGCTCGGCATTCTCATTCCATGATGTTATGTTAGTTTACTGTTGACTTAAATGAATGGTTATTAGGCTTCTTTTATACAAGATATTGACCCTTGGCACTCAGTAGTACTCATTCTAAGCACTCGAGCCACATTTCACATTTCATTTTTAAACATTTGCTCTGAAGTTGTGGGGTTGTTTTATAGTTCTCTCAGTGATTAGCAGGGTTTACTTAAGTCATCCTAGAACAAGATTGGCATTGTGGGAATATTTTTTATCCCGTGATACATAAACTCTTAAAAATTTTGAACAGGGATACTGCTGGGCAGGAAAGGTTCAGGAGTCTCATTCCTAGCTACATCAGGGATTCCTCTGTGGCTGTCATTGTATATGATGTTGCAAGTATGATCTCTCTTTCTTTCTCTCTCTCTCTCTCTCTCTCAAAAGTAACTTTATTGGAGTTGAAGTTTGTATCTTTCTGATTTATTGGACTTGAAGTTTGTATCTTTCTGATTAAATGACTGGGATTTCATGTTTGATGAATTTCACTAACCATTTTTGGCTCATTCTTATGTGTAGGCAGACAATCATTCTTAAACACTTCCAAGTGGATTGAAGAGGTTCGCACTGAGCGGGGAAGTGATGTTATCATTGTACTTGTTGGAAACAAAACAGATCTTGTAGACAAAAGGTAGTGATTTGTTTTCTTCTTTGCAGTAAGTTATAAAGAATGTTGATTCTCGTGTTTCCTACTTCAATTTCACTTTTTAGTTTGATAGTCTTGTACATGTGGACGTGGTCTGCATGGCAACGATGACATGTTCATTTAGTGCAACTTTTTTCCTATTATTTCATTTTCATACTTGACCAATCTGAGCACTTTAGGAAGATGTTTTTTTATCAAGCTGTGTGGATGTTCATTCGTAAAACATGTATGGTGAATACGTGCTTGGTACTGTAGATGGGAACGAGGAGGGTGGTACAAGTTTTCCCTTCAGATCGTATCTCATTGTCAGTTAGGCTAGCTAGCTTCTTGCACTTGATTTTTCTTGCCACTTCTGGTGCTCATATTTGGGGTGTATTGTGGATGGATGGACAGGCAAGTTTCCATAGAGGAAGGAGAAGCCAAAGCTCGTGACCTCAATGTTATGTTTATCGAGACCAGTGCCAAGGCTGGCTTCAATATCAAGGTAAGCTAGATTTCTGCTCAGCGAGAGGTATCATACTCTACTCCCTTAATGCCGGTGATTGTGCTACTGTTCAGTACTTGCTATATACGTAGATTTAAATTAAATCTGTTATTCCCACAACAGGCACTGTTTCGGAAGATTGCCGCAGCTTTACCAGGAATGGAAACACTTTCTTCAACGAAGCAAGAGGACATGGTTGATGTGAACCTGAAGTCTTCGAACGCAAGTTCATCACAGTCGCAGGCACAGTCAGGCGGATGCGCTTGTTAATTTTTACATGGGTATTAAACTGAATTTTTTTTTTTTTTTTTGCCCCGTTCCTTGTATGCCGCTTTGATCCTACTATCTGTAAAGTTAGTTGCTGTCTGAGTTCCACCATTTTGTAGCATTTGGGGTTTTGTGTTTGGTTGATTGTTAGCAAGTGTACACTGTTTGGGTAAGTTTAGAATATCAGACTTTCAGACTCGGTTAAAAGTAATTAAAAGAAACATTTACATTTTTTTTTCTGCAAACTAATTTTAATAAATTCGGATGGTTGTATTGTATGGGTATGTTCGGAAAGTTTCGCACTATTTTAGTTATTGGCATGCGCTCGAGCTGATTACTGTCGAATCAGAAAAATAAATTGGTATTGAACTTATTATTCATAGAATCAAACCAGGCTTTTGGTTTACAAGTGAAGAGGAACATCTTTAAAACCGACTTCTATTTGGATTTCCTTCCGTTGTTTTCAATTACTGAAATCCAAATGATGATCATTTTTACACATTTATGGTTTGTTTGGAATTGCATTTAAAATGGTTCAAAGCGTTTTTGGATCAAGCCTTTGTAAAAATGCAAGTGAATTTTGAAAAAGCGTTTTGAAGTGATTCTTATAAGAAACTGTTTTGCAGGAAGTACTTCAAGTGCTTTTAGAAATAAAAAATATTGTACTTTAATAATTCAAAAACATTTTTTTTATAAGCGTTTTTAGTCATTTTAAATGCACTTCCAAACTAGTCTTTAATTGAGATAACACAAAGCCAGCAAGAAGCATCCAAACCAAAACAAATCCAGAACGTGACCAAATCTCTGCTCTAAAATCATTAGTCACAGTTGGTAATGTGGTGGCCACATATCAAATACCAATAATACCCCCGCGGCCCAATCAGAGGTTGGTGTTGGATTCACAGGTCTCTTCTTTCCCTCTGGCTCCTCGGTTCTCAAAAGAGTCTCTTCTGCTTTTCTCTGTGCCGCGCAGATATCTGATGGGTTCACACGCGGCAGAATCGGATTGGTGGAGAGGTATGTAAAGTACAGTATTTGTTTGGCTTTTTGAGTTGTATATTCCTACGACTCTGTTTTTCTCTGAAAACTCGCCACTGTTTTCGAAACATGTCTAAAATTCGATTCTGGAAGAACACCAAAACAGTAAATAAAAAGTATAAAATAAAATTGTGAAAATTTTGTGTGATTAAGATTAAGTTATAACCTCTTAATTCCAATCTTAACTATGATAATAACACTGCCCACCGATTACTGCCGCTCCACCTCCACCACTTAAAAAAGTCTTTCATTCAGTCACGCCAACGCCAACCCTAACCCTAACTAAACAAACATGGCCATGCCAGGTCTCTCTCTCTCGTTTTTTTATTTATTATTTTATGTATAATTTTATGTTTTTGTGTTGAGTTGTGAAGATTACTGGAGAAATTAGATATGGGTTTTGTTTATTTTGATTAACATGTTATTGGGTTTCATTAGAATAATCAGAATCTGAGGCTTCATTTGGTTCGCTGGCCGACTGTACGTATGCGAACAAGAACAGAATAGGATGCAAAGCTTAAATTTTGGTCACTTAAATAAAAGTTTTTTTTTTTTAATTTTTTTTTTTCAAGTTACAATCAATCACTCACATGAAACTTCCAATTGGGTTTCCGATTTTCGGCTTCTTTTTTGTTTCCACAAACTGGTTCTTTTAATTCATTTATTAACTTTTCTATGCTTCTGGTGATTACTGTATGCTTTTAGCTGGTTAGTTTTGGATTTGAATCTGTTATGCTTTTAGCTGGTTATTGTTAAGTATGTATTTGTTACGCAATTGACTTCTTGAATGTTTAATTGATTGAAAGATATCCTATACGAAGGTCTGGATCTTTTCAATGTTTCATTTGATTACTGTTTGGCCTGCGCCTCGCTTAAATTTGCACTTGCAGGCAATGTTGTTGAAATTGAAGAATGCTAAATGAATTTTACAAACACATTTATGTTAGTGCTTATGAATGAATCCCTTCATCAAAATGGTCCCGGGCATTTGATGAATGGAAAGAAGTGATGACCATAAAAAGGCCTTTATTTTATGTTTGAATCTTAGAGTCACCGTCATTTGAAAAGGAACGTGTTCAATGTTGCGGCTTGTGATTTGTTTGCCAACCAGATAGAAGCTAACTTGCATATGCTTTTGTATTTGCAAGAAACATGATGCAACAAAAGTTTAAATCATCAGTTGTGTAAGTCATATTAATTTCAAAGATTATGGAAGGACTATATTGACTACACATATGAGGAAATAAGAGCGTTGTTACTTGCATCTTGACCAATAATTTCTATATAAATTCTAGCTCTGATATTTACCAGATCTGTACCAAACCTTGAAATGTAGATAAAAATCTCTGTATAGATGCCATGTTTTCTGATTACATGTTTCATGATTCTCCTCTTTTTAATGCTTTAGTTTCTGGTTGTAACCATTCGATGAACTGTAACCTTAATAATTTGTTTACATGTGTGTGTATGTAAATACAGATAGCCAGGAATCGATTTTACCCAGAGATGGAACTGTGATTGAGCAAACACTATTTGTTAAACTTGGTCGTTGGCAGTGGTGGTTTTTGGTGGTACTCAACGTCGTCTTCCTCCTTGTGGGGCAGTCTGCTGCAGTTTTACTGGGAAGATTCTATTATGACCAGGGTGGCAATAGTAAGTGGTTGGCTACTCTTGTCCAAACTGCAGCCTTCCCAGTCCTTTTCATCCCGCTTTATTTTCTTCCTTCATCCAAAGAACAAGCAACTTCTTCAAACCCGCCTTCCATTAAAGTTCTTGCCTTGGTTTACTTCTCTATTGGAGTGCTCTTAGCTGGTGACAACATGTTGTATTCTGTCGGACTCTTGTACCTATCTGCCTCCACTTATTCCCTCATATGCGCAACTCAGTTAGCTTTTAATGCAGTTTTCTCGTACTTCCTCAACTCTCAGAAGTTCACAATGCTAATTCTTAATTCAGTGATTATCGTGTCATTCTCAGCAGCTCTTATTGCCGTCGATGATGATTCTGGAGGACCAACAGGAGTCTCAAAGGGGAAATATATCCTTGGCTTCATCTGTACCATTGGAGCCTCTGCACTGTACTCTCTTTTGCTTTCCCTCATGCAGCTTTCTTTCCAAAAGGTTTTAAAAAAGGAAACGTTTTCTGTGGTTCTGGAGATGCAAATCTATACGGCCCTGGTCGCTACTTGTGCTGCAATTGTAGGTCTTTTTGCAAGTGGGGAATGGAGGAGTTTGAATGGGGAAATGGAAAACTATGGCAAGGGACGAGTTTCTTACGTGATGACCCTAGTTTGGACAGCTGTGGCTTGGCAAATTTGTTCTGTTGGTGTCGTGGGCTTAATTTTCGTGGTTTCTTCTCTCTTCTCCAATGTAATCAGTACTCTCTCTTTGGCTGTTACTCCTATAGCCGCTGTGATAATCTTCCATGACAAGATGAACGGTGCCAAGGTAATTGCTATGCTTCTGGCTCTTTGGGGTTTCGCCTCTTATATTTATCAGAACTATCTCGATGACTCTAAGGCAAGAAGAAGACTAACTGATGCTAGGGAACCATAAAATGATTCCTCGATTTAATGGAAATGATAAAACTACACAGGAATTGAATTGTTTATATCTCACTAAATTCTATAGAAATGTATTCATTTAGTATTCGATCAATGGCTCACATTTAAGCATATTGTTTATCGTTACTTTGGTTGGAGAATTATTTTATGTCATTACGATAACATTAGTTCTTTCGTTGCTCAGTAAGATTGATGATTCACGGTCGTCTAACATGATACAAGTTGTAAAAATAGATAAAACTATGACAGAAACTATCACGGGATGCAGCTATTCTTGTGTCGTAGGTAATGTTGATTTCGATCCCTAAACCGTACCGTCTAAATATGTCTTATAGGGAGCCTTACATGATCTGGTTATGAATAATCTGCGGTAGTACTAACAACGATGATTTGTGTGAATGACCTGCATTAGAATCCCACACAAGTTTATGAGTATTATGATATGCAGCCTATTCTCGTACTGATTAGGCAAAATTGTCTTGTTCATTTGAGCTACATTAGGATTTGTCAAAGAAATACCAAGATAGAAGCAAGCACAGCCAGCAATATCCAGCCAAGCATAAGAAGAGCTCAAATGGAACTCCTCTTGTCTTTCTTGCTCTTTAGAAAGCTTGGCTGGATGTTGCTGGCTGTGCTTTTGGCAATGCAGAATTAAAGATTACAGGAATGTGGAAGAGAAGTAGGTAGGATAAGAGTGGATTCAAAGGGGTGCTCTCGCAGGGTTGCACCTCACCATCCTCCATCCGCTCTTCTTATGTCTCCTTTCTCCTATGTATTACCACTCTAACTCTTCAACGATAAAAGTGAAATTTAAGAACAAAATAAATATCGAATAAGCCGTAGTTAATTTGTTCTGACAATAATAAACTCGTTAGAGTGCTTAGGCAAAATTTACAGATGAGATTGATTTTCACACACGTTTTTTAACTTTCACACACTGGCCGGTCCTGAGATTTTTGAGGTTCGGGGCAACACCAAAAAATGTGCCCTAACTTCATATAAAAAATTATTTGTTTTTACACGTAAGACTTCGATAAAATTATACTTAGAAAAGTACTTCAAACACAATAATATAGAAACACAGAAAAACTAATTTATTTTGTATCAAGAGAATGGAACCAAAAAAATCCTGGGCTTACAAGTAGATAGATGATGAGTTTTGTTTTCTTTCTATCTGAACTTCAAAAGTATTTTTATATAAATCACGATGTATTTTTTATATATGCTAACCTTTTCAATAAAGGCTAAAAATTAATGATGTTTTCTAGTCTTTAATTGATATGTATAAGCAATGAATGAGTACTAAATTATACCTATTGGTGACACGTCATATGATTTGTAAATTTGGTCTAAAATTTTGTCCACTTTGTTGAAGGTTAGACTTGATTTGGAACGAATGTTCAAAAACTGCAACCCACATAGCTACTAGCTAGTAACTAAACAGAAATTAACAACTAAACAGAAATTCGTAAAAATGAAAAGAATAAACATGCACATAGTATTTCGAACTCAGGATCTCTCGTTAATTTTGAACAACAAAAACCATTACTTCTTATTAAACCTCTTGATTGTTTAGACAAATTTTATAAATTTAAACTCTTATGAAAATAAATTCATAAAAGTTGGAAAGTAACAAAAGACGCATAGTGTTTCAAACCCAAGACCTCATTGATAATTTTAAACAACGTAAACCACCACTTACTGTCAAGTCAAACATTTTGATCATTTGGCCAATTTTTATAAATTTATATTCTTATTAAAAGAAATTAGTAGAATTGAAAAGTAAATAAACAGACATGGTGTTTTGAATCCAAAACATCCTCATTAATTTAAAACAACAAAAGCGACCAGCTCTGCTTAAATTTCTTTTGTTATTCAACCAACTTTTAAAAATTTATACTCTTATAAAAATATATATGAATATACCTTCCTAATAATTTGGTGCCCTCAATTTTTTTGGGCCCCGAATGATCGCCCAGCCCGCACTGGGCTTGGGCCGGCTTTGCACACTCCTTTTTATTATGTGTGTTTATTAATTTCCTTCGCAAATTTATAAACTAAAATACTTAAATTGATACAGTGATCCCTATGCCTATGTGTAAACATCTGGAACAAAAAAAAAAAGTTCTTGTGTACTAGCTTGCTAACCTGGAATTCTTCATTTTGTTTTGAATTTCTTTTTATAGTTAGTAAGTTTGCGTACGGTACATTTATTATACACATACGTACATATTTTTTGAAATACTTCTGTTTTACATACATGTCTTAATGATTTGTTAAAGTGCACGTTTTTTAAAACTTCAATATATGATAAACATAACATATATGTACTTACTTTCTTTTAACATTTAATACATGTTATTTAGATATATTTTTTAACGGTACTTTAGATGCGGTCCTTAATCCTTAACATTCTTTAACTAAAACTTTAATGGTATTCAAAGTTTGATCAAAGTCCCTTGACTTTGTACACTTCATTATATCACAATTAATATTTATATTTTTATAGTTTTGACATTAATTGTTTGATATTTTATGAGATTTATAATCCTATAAATTTAAAATCTCTCATTATAATACTATTAGAAACGGTTACAATAAAAAAATTCAAACATTTTGATTGAATAAATGGATAAAAACTATGTAAAAATAAGAAATATTAAATGGCAAAAGAATGTATCCATAGTGTTAAAAAATTGGTACATTTCGCATACAACAAAGTGGTACATTTATAAAGAAGAATGTGTACATTATAAATAAATTAGGGTACAGATAAAAGATTAAAAAATTATGAGTACAAATGAATTTTAAAAAAATATAGGCGCTAAAAGAAATTAATACGTTGGTACAAAATAAAATTAAAAAGAAAATACTACAAATTTAAAAAAATGTTGCAAATTAAAAGTGGGTACAAACTAAAAATATAAATATATGATACAAAGTTTAGGCATAAAACATAAATATACCATATGAAAATTTTCTATCATTGATTAAATATACCATGTCACGTGACGGTATACACATGGGTACAAAGACAAATAAAATTTTAAAAAATATGGGCATAAAAAGAAACTAATATATGGGTACAAATTAAAAATGAAAAAAAAATTGGTACAAATTAAAAATAGGTACAAACTAAAAATAAAAATATATGATAAAAATTTAGCCATAAATATAAATATACTAATTGTAACATTTTTTACACTAAAGGAATATATTTAAAAATAAAAATATTTTATTATTCAAATAATTAATGATGTTATTAATACCCAAGGACCTTGATCAAAAATTGAAAATGAATAGAATTTTAATCAATGGAGTAGCAAAAAGAGAGATGTGAACCTAATTTCTCCATTTTTTAATTATACATATAAAATTCATGTATTCAATATGTATATTTAACTTACAATTGAAAACAAAAATAAATAACTATTTTAAATAAATCAATCTAAATTTTAAAAAAAAAAGGACGGAATTTTCAAAGTAATTTTTTTAGCAAAGTTGCTGAATAATCACATACTATACGTATTCCGTATTTTACTAACTATATTTTATTTGTATCTTTTTTCTATAAGATTTGAAAGTCTACTTATTTCACGGTCAACTCATCCTCCTTCCTAGGTGTTACTATTCAATGCAAGAACTTTGGGTGGTGAATATAATGTCAAGCACTAGGTGTCAATTTCTAGGGCAAGAATGTTTTATATCCAACGTCAAAACAAAAATATTTTATTTTAATGAAAAGAAATTTAAAAAAATACATAAACAATTATGTGAAGATTAATTTAAGCCTAATATACATTAGTTTGATCCCTCCTTGTTTATACAGGTCCAAGAAAAGTGGACCGAGATCAATCCACAGAAACCAAGGCCGCCGGCAATAAAGAACATAAAAATTAACAAATATAAACCCAATTATTTGGAATCGGGCTTCTTTTTTTCTTTTTTTTTTAAATAATAATAATTATTGTTTAGATTCGGTATTGGCTTTAAATATTACAATGTTTATTTGGCGCACAAGTCAAACAAGTATCTAATTACATCTTTCTTGTAAATGCGGGCATACTAACTCGTAACCGAGCTCGATCAGGCGAGTAGAATAAATGTGTATGGTGGGTCGAATGCGTTGTTGACTTCTGCCCTTGAGCAATTACGGCCGAGGAAGAAACACGTATCAGTCATGGGTTCTAGAATCTGAAGACAAGGTTACTAAATCACTATGAAGTTAATTAATTGGTTCGACTTTCAATTTACCTAACACACGATGTAACCTAGTAACAACTCATTGTGAAGTTATTTTTTTCTTAACCCACAATAAATGTTCCTAACCTAGGACATGTATACAATATCAAATAATACTTGCATCCTCCCATGAAAGGAATCACATTTTACAAATAACATTTTAATTGTATAAATTTTCTAATCAGAACAGTAATTTGTTAATTTTCATTTGAGTTTATAATTGTTTGTATCGGTGCAAAAAAAATAAGTCGATCGAAGATATATATGCATTTAAATGTATAGAATAAACCGACAATGTGAATACCAAGTAATATATTCTCATATTCAATTGACTTTTTGCTAAGATGATTTTTAAATAATTATTAACAAATTAACAAACTAAACATAAGCATTAGAAAATAAGCATTTTCGTTGAGACGGAAATAAAGCGATGTAAGGGAAAACTGGTCATATCTGTCTTCCCTTTTGAAAACAAAGCCCACCTAACACATGTCCCCTATTTTAATTTAATTTGCTTGCAAAGTACCATGCAAGAGTAACATGCATGGAAGAATACAAGAGTAACATACAAATCTCGTGTATATATAAATATATATAACTGAGTACAAACAACCACCATATTCCATATATATAGATACATGAAATATGATAAATGATTTTATAACGATTTTACCTCAAGAAAATTCTTTTTCCTACGTTCTCTTCGGTCCCAATTCGAATCTACCAATTCATGGTTTTGTTTTTGGGTTGCTGACCAATTTATGGATGGTGAGCTTATTCTATTTCTGCTCGATACTTAGGAGTTTACGGTTGTTTATTCTTTTGTGGCCGTTCTTGCACTCCATTTACAGTGATGTGAAAATTTAGTTTCAACATTGCTTGGCTCTTTATACCTTAATGTTCATTTCTATGTAACTCTAAATCACAATCTAGCACATACAAAATTAACTCATTAAAAGTATGAAAATAACATTTTATGCACTTTAAAATTGTTGTTTGTTTGTAAGAAGAAATGGGTACTTTACCCCTGCTTAATACAATACAAGATTCCCACATCTAAATATTGATAAAATTCAAATATATTAAGTGGTTCTACTTTTAATTCACCGAAACATTTCATGATAAAATTCTCACACATTCCTTGTTGTAAGTTTGATGAAATGCAAGCATGGTTAGTGACACACCCCATCCCGAAGGAGGGCATACTGGCCGTCACGTGAGAGTGACGTAACCATTTGCACAGTACGGAAGCTTTAATTATACAACTTCAAAGTTAATACACCCGAAGGTGAGTCCTAATTTTGTCCAATCTGTCAGAACACCGTCGAATTCCTCGTAGTCACCACACCTTTGTGATTCCTGAACCTGGAGGGGCGCAAAACCAAAATTGAGTGGGTCAGTAAAACAATTCTTTTCCAAATCCAAACATTTCTCAAAACGTTGTAACCCCTCTCCGTAAAACTTGTATACTTTCCCAGAAATGTAAAATATAAATATACATATATATTCTCAAAACTTCATTTTTACTATCTCAACATTTTTCTTTATCAATCATGCCATGCCATGTCTAATTCAACAGTTAAGTATGGATGCATCAACAATAATCATATCAGGTGCAAGAAAGTAATCAACCGGAGGCCCTCTAATAGCCCTGTACGGTTGAACCTAGAGCTCAAAATCTATCACTCTCACTCTGCCGGAGTCACCTCTGTGACCTGTACGGCCTTCTGCACATAAGTCGGAACCACCTAATGTAGTCTGTACGACTTAATGGTTAATATTACGCTCTAGTGCTTTCTCATCAATCATCTGTGCACATAATCTAAGGTCATCCACCAGTCGAAATCTCACTAACACTCTTCGACTGGCCCGTCGCACCCACTCCGCGTGGACTGTGCGACCAGCATCTACTTGGATCCAAGGCGAGCGTGCGATGCGGTGAATACTATAAGCACTAAACCATGGTGCAGGATTTGAGCTCAATATATATCAACATCATCATAACAGTATTTAAATACTCACCTAATACTCACCTGTGCGTTCGCCGCACCAATTCATACATATGCATCATATATCAATTCATATCATTTCATGCATGGCAATTCGATTCACGTTTTTCATATAATTCTATATACTTTTCGCATACTTCTATGCATGGCATTTCAACTAATATATCTCATATACTTTTATACATTTTCATTTAAAGCATAATTTCATGCATTTTCAATTTCTAGGAAAACGGCAAGTATATATGTATACGGAAAACAAAACTGCCCACTCACAGAATACATCAACGTGTCGAAGGTCCCTGAGCCTCCCTTAGCCATGCCCAACGTCCGTATAATCCTCGCCTATACGAGAAGTAACCAAATTGACGTCATTTAACGCATAATCCCACTCTTAGCTAATAACTTCTCATATATTGCTCAAATTGGGTATATGAATATACCACTGTGACCTACACAACCTCAGGATCATCCCCATATTTTTAAAATAATTTTTGGAGGTCTCACGCGCCCCCACGCGCCTGACGTGGCACGGACCTACGCGCCCCCACGCGCGGACACGTGTCGTGCACACTGACGGCACAGTAACGGTAGTTAGGGAATATTCCGTTAAATCCTAGCATATTCCGTTAATAATTAACGGCGTCAGTCAACGCCGTTAGCATATTCCGTCAAAACTGACGGAATATTCCCTGTCTTCTCCGGCGATTCGCCGGTCGCCGGCGACTGTTCGCCGGTTTCTGGAAAATTTCAAACTTGCTATTCTCCTTCGTTTTTCATCCATTTTTCACGTAATTTATACCAAATTGAAGCCCTAAACATCTACTATCGCGTTGGACTAGTTTTAAGGCCTACAAACAACGGGATCAAACTTTTCAAAAAATTCAAGAAATCGGCCAAACTTACAGTTCGTGATCCCGACGTCCAAATCATGCCAACGAAGCACTCCGAGCTTCGTGGGAACCTCCTAGAGCTCCCTGTGAGCTTAGATTTCCCTAAAACACAACATATTCAAAGATCATGAACAGTGCTCTTCACGGGAACTTTTAAAACTACGTTTTCCGAAGTAGAACTTACCTGAAATGGATACCATCGTGCTCGTGAAGTCTTCAGGGTTCCAATGGTGGTCTTAGATTCGTCGTTGGTATAGATTTAGGGTGGTTTTATGGTGGTCCGTGTGAGTTCGAAGGAGAGGGAGAGAGAACTGAGAGAAATCGTGAGGGAGGAGAGAGAGAGGGACAAGGTACGGGAATTGGGGAAGGTTTTGAGGGATGTGGGGATCCCACATGTCCAACCCAATCCCAATTTCAAACTTTTAACATAGAAACCTAAGTATAAGTCTTGGTTTAGGTTTCTAAAACCAATTAATATTCTAATTCACCAAAGTTTAAGAACCTTAAGTAAAAACAAGTGTCCAAATTACGCACTTTAGTCCCGTTTAGGGACATTTTCATCTTTTCACGTCCTCGGAATTAAAATTCCGGGACGGGCTGTGACAGTTAGTGTTGGACTGATAACTCTTCTATCTGAAATGAATCTTTCGACATTTAAGATCTAAAAACGTATAATCACCAAATTTTATAAATTGGGGGTGGTCCAAGATTGACCTAAGACTGAAAGAGGACAATAAAGGCAAACACGTCTATCTGAAATTAATCTTTCAACATTTAAGATCTAAAAACGTATAATCACCAAATTTTATAAATTGGGGGTGCTCCAAGATTGAACTAAGACTGAAAAAGGACGATAGAGTCAACACGTCTATTTGAAATTAATCTTTCGACATTTAAGATCTAAAAATATATAATCACCAAATTTTATAAATTGGAGGTGCTCCAAGATTGACCTAAGACTAAAAGAGGACAATAGAGTCAACACGAATAAATTGGCGGGAATTTACAAAGAAATGAATGTCTTGGATGCTAAACATGCACGCAATATACAGTGATCAATGTGGCTCACATTTATCGATCCCGTTCGCACTTAGTAATGTCAACCTCATCAATATTCTTCATTTTCTTTATTAGAAATGGGTAATGCTATGGAGATTAAATTTGCAGACGTAATTTGCATATTAAATTATGTGTCAACCACTGACGAATCCATATAGGGACCCGGGAGGTCCCTGGATCCTTCAGAAGCCCGAAGAAACACTTGTGATCGACCTTCGGGACCCCCAACAATTTGGGCAGGTGCAGTGAAGAGGCTTGTTGCCTTCATGGATGTGCAAACAGTAGTGCTTATAACGAAGAAGAAGAAGAGGTTTTTAATTTTTGTTTAAAAGACCTAGCCAAAACGACAACAATTTTTAGCTAGGTCATTATAAAAAATTTAAAAATTAAAATATTTTTGTCTTCTCTACAAAGCCCGAGAATCCCGGTCTTTCCAGTATCCCCAAATTATAATTAAGAACTCCAAGCCCCAATTGTCGCAACCTTCCAACTTTAAACACAAGTTACCTTATCCCCCACCACCATTTGCCGTTCCACCGCCTTTAGCTACCTAATTTTATTTCTTCCAAATTCATATAAGTTTGTTAATCCTAGACTCTATTCCCAACTCCCAATTAATAATATATATATATATATATATATATATGTTACATTAACAAATTTTATCTTTATAGAGTCACTAACTGCATTATGTTGCTGAGGAGAATTAATTGGTTTTATTACTTTTGAGATTAATCTTAATTTATTCAATGAACCAAATTCAATAGAAAATAGTGATATGGAACCAAATTAGTCTAATATATATATTTTTTTTGAACTTTTATCTTGGGACCACCCAATCTTGAAATCTTGGATCCGCCACTGATGTCAACAATAAGAAATGAGCACATTTGTTAAAGCTTAAGTAATAATCTAATCGTTAACTTTCATGTCATTTAGTATACAAAATTTTATGTACAAATCTAGTCTTCCTAGCATTATCCTTAGAAATGAGAAAAGGTTAGTTCATCTCATAATATTGTAACAACATCCCAAACTATATAAGAGATCAAATCTTCTGCACATATTTTGTGTGTGGCCTTTCTATGATATCTATCATTAAATGACACATGTTACATTTATGACTACAAAGTTAAGGAGGGTTAAGTTTATTAATACACGTCAATCAACGATAGAGTCCACAAAAAGGCCACACACATAATAGATGCAGAAGATTTGAACTTACTTTATAATTGACAGATTACAAATTTAGTAGGGTTTATCATTGGCCTAGAGCAAGCAAAATTTTAAGGTGAATTCAACTGATATTCTGACATTAATTTACATAGCGTAAGCAAGGTGTAACTAATATTCAATTAGTAAAATTGGTGACGAATACATTTTTCTCAGGCAAATATCAAAATTGAAAGTACCGTTTACTTATCATGAATAATTATGTACGGTATGAGTATCATTTCGATTCTCAACATATTGTGCATCCTGATCTATAACTTATATGATTACAAGTAACTAACCACGATAATCATGTGATAATTGTACAGTATTTGTTGCATCATTTGATTATCTGCTGTCATTTAGAAGATGTGGTTTAATCATCATTTTCGTAATGAATTATTACGATCATTCTATCGTCACAATGACGTAGTGTTCTTTTTTATTAAGTTGCGAGAGGGGATTGAGTGATATTTGATATTTGTTGTCATGATAGTTTTTGCTTGTAATATCATGTTCTCGAAAAAAACTAGTTCACAACCAACAGAATTATTATTTTATATGATGAGTAATAAAACACAGAAGAAAAAGACCATGATTTAAACTTGTTACGGAAGAAAATAAAAGTAACATCATTATGCTTTAACTTCAAATCACAAAACAAATTCAAAACACGCAGCACATTTGTCCAAAATAAATCTTTAAATTAAGGGTTGTGCTATTTACATATTATTTTTATTTTTCACACACCTCTTGCTAATTTATGTTATTTAATCTTCTTCAATTCATCCGATCTGACTACCAAAAATTAAAAAAAAAGTGTAAAAATAAAAAATAAATGTGTGAATATCACACTCCTAAATCAAATAAATTAAGCTACAATAAAAAAAGGATTTTTATTAGCACTAAAAAAATCTTATTCTACACTTCAAACTTTCTATATTAAAAAAAATATACACTTTTAATAAATGTAAAATAAGATTTTTTAAATACCAATAACATTTCAAAAATTACAAGGCAACTAAAACTAAAAGTAGCACGACCAATAGAACCTAATATTTTAACAGCTAAAAAAAGGACATTGACCGTACTCAATCCAGTCCTCTAGGAAACCACACCCTACAAACTTCAAACTGCATACAACAACACCACTCCCGACATAATTTACTTCGGTAGTCTAAATAATAAACGAAGATAATATAAGAAATCAAACTATAAAGTATATTTAAAAATTCAAACAACGTTGGGTCTAACAAAGGTTTAACTTTGGTTTATTGTCACAAAAGTGAGTTTGCTTTCTCAATTAGTTAAAAACGTATGTCGGTCTTTGCACATGAATTCAAATTTTCTTCGGTATATGTTGTAATAGTTTAGAATGTCACTGAAAAAAGAAAAAAAAAAGAAAGGACCTGGTTTCTGTTTTTTATTTTATTATTTCGATAAAAAATCAATATAAAATATTAACGTAACTTAATCGTTACTTAATCGTTACTGAACAAAATAAAAAAATATAAAAATGTATAGGAACTGAAAGGACAGAGAAGCTGTATCCAAAAAGAAATCGGTATATATCGAGTTCTTCTTTCCGTGACCGTTAACAAAGCCGCAGCTGTAGATTGGGTCCCGCAGCCAAGTAAGCATCTGAAATCTGAATCCGATCCATCAAATTTAAAACGCAATGACACAACGCGGAGTTTATTGCCTTCAGCGGGACCCACCACGATTCTAATAGTTAATCAATGGCCACGGGACCCACGCCAGCCGTTGATCACCCCCCTTCCCATTTGGCCTCAGTTGTGTGCTTTTCTAATGTGGAGCATCCGCACTTCTCACCACTTCCAGAATGGAGGGCAATTTCGGAATAAAAAATATTACTCTTTTCAATTATTTGTATCATCCTCTGATACAGTTGAAACATACATACGTTGTGAAACTTATCTTTATTAAAGAAATGCTACAAATGATAGTATAAATAGATTGTAAGTGTAACATTACACATTTAGAATTATACAACAAAAAAAATAAGAGAAAAAAAAAGGTGTCCTGTGATATTGATAACCAACCAGTAACAACAACATTAATGTACACAAAAGAGGACCCAACATTCCCTTTTAGTTACCATCCATATGTTTAAAAATAAAAATAATAAAAACACCAAGGGTGGAGGGGCAACATCGTATTTTCGTACTAGAAACGCCATAAACACAACAGCGGGGTTGTCAACGGCTCCACAACAGTAAGCCCGATCAACGGTTCGGATTTGCTCTACCGAAATCCGCCAGCTTCCTAGACCGGCTCTTGCAGAACGAAGCCGCGACACGAATCTCGCCGGCTATCTCAGGCGGCAATCCCTTCTGGTTCCAGTGCCGGTTCGGGCTGGCTCGAACCAGCGGGCTAAGGCAAAACGCAAGGCCCGACATGTTGTTCTTTCCCTGCCCGGCACGTGCCCTCCGCGTCGACGGCGGAGGCAACGCCGGCGTCTTCTTCCACTCCGGCGTCGTTGCCGACGAGTCACCGCTTCCCGGCCGCGATCGATCGCAGTCTTCGAAGGGATTGGGCGTTACGTCCGGCGACAATCCCCGAGGCCTCTGGCAACCGGATGACTCGTCGACGTAGAGATGCTTCGACCGATACCGCGTTTTTCTGGCGAAGATCGAAGAGAACCACGAGGGCGACGACGCCGACGACGAAGAAATGGCCGGAACCGACGAATCACTAGGACCCGACCAGAACTTGACGGATCTGGATCGAAAAAGACTCGATAGGAGCGAGAACCGGGTCTTGCTCCTCTTACACGAACCTTCAATGGTGGAGGTGGAGGTGGAGGTGGCGGTGGCATATGTGGGGCCCACCTGAGGCGTACTGTAGAATCGAATCCGGTGCTGGTGCCACGTTGAGTCGTCCGATTTTCTTCGAGAGACGTAAGGGGAGACGGAGTGGGGGAAAATAAGCGGCCGAGGGTTGGCATCGGACTTGCGGTTGGGTTCATCGAGCGGAGCGGCGGGTGTCCGGGAGTGGAGTCTCGAGAGCTGGGCCTGGGCCTGGGTTTGGGCCTCGATGATGGCGGCGAGGCGCTCCCGGAGACAGGAGGCGCAGACGCCGAGGGTGCTGGTGAGGTCGGAGAGGTGCTTCTTGCACCTCATTTAAAACATTTATTATCGAATTGTCAGTTGAAATGTGTATATACAAGAACTGGGTACGAGTAGAAATATCAGGGATTTTTATGGCATTTCAGAGGAAATGGAATCTTTTGATTGCTAGGTGAAAAATTGAAAGGGATGGATGTTCTTCTTCTTCTTCTTCTTCTGGGAACCCAAAGGCTTCTTCTGCACTGGCCAAAAGGGAAAGCTTTGTCTTCTTCTTCTTTGTTTGGGTTTTGCAGTGAAGCGAGAGGGAGAGTGGGTGGGAGTTTTTATGTGGGTTTGGGTATTTGTGTGTGTGTGTGTGCGTGTAAGAAATGAGTATCTGGTATCTTTATTAAATTAAGAGGGGAGAAAAAATGCATTCAATATTATGATTCGGTGATATTTTTTTCATTTATAACTGAAAAGTTTTAAACTTGAATATTATGAGTGGTAAATTTGATATCAAATTAGATTGCTACTATATAGTTTAACCTAACTCTATCCTCCTCTTGAAATAAAATATATTGTTAGACAAAAAAAAAAAAAGGAATAAAAAGGGAAAAAATCTAGAGAGAGAAGGTTAGAGAGTGAAAGTAAAACATGTGCTGGGTTTTTTTTATTTTTTTGGGAAGACACATGTGCTGGGTTTGGGGTCATAATTCATTTTACTTATGAGGAGGTTGGGGGAAAGAGGATGTTTATGTTAGGAAATAAATTTGGAAGATAAAACCTCTCTTAATCATAATTACCCAAAAAAGATTTTGTTGAACTTATCTGCTAATTGACCGGTTGTTAGTCAACCGAATGTGTGATTTCTCAATGCTTTAATAGTTGACAGTCATTCATACATAATGACAAATTTGAATAGTCAATTTTCCATTTCATTCTAGTTTGACATTTCATGATAAAAACTAAAACAAATCGTGTAATTTTCTTATTTTTTGTCAAACGATAATATATTTACAAAGATTGTTCCAAAGTACTCACAATGTCACACAATTACCATCAGAACGAGGGTAGCCTCATGCAGATGTTAAAACTCCTTACAAACATAAATTGTTCTAATTATTCATATGAATCCATTCTTCCTTCAATTAAGTATAAACAAATATCATTACGCCAAAGATTTGTTAGTCGCTGAACAACTGCGCAATTAGAATCGTAAGTTTTTGAGTGCCTTCTAAATAACTTATTACATTGTAGCTTTGGTTTTTGTCAACCAAATTATCTTAATATTATCATCATTGGGTGAAGAAAAAGTGGGCTTATGTGGCAAGTAATCCTATCTCAATCTTTGTGTAGTTGGGAGTTTGCATAAAACTATTAGTTGGGTTAGATTTACCACCTCGGTGGAGACGTCAATGAAACGGGCGTCGTTAAGAATAATTTAACTGGGAAAGTTGATGGAGCAAATTTCAAATATCTATTTCATTTTTATTGCTAACAATATTTAATTGATGTTGATTAAAATCATTATTTTGTATTTAATTCTTACTTACTATTGAAATAAGAAATAATTAACTCTTCACAAAATATAGTCGGATCTAAAGGCCTTTTTTTTTTCTTAAGGTCATTTTAGCTCGAAAATGTGCAAAACCTATCTCCATATACTAGGTAGTAATATCCTAGTGAACATTCAGGGTAGGCTACAAATCATATCCAGACTGGCTACTTAGGTCATCTTCAATTGAAGGGTCTAGAGGGCCGAAAATAGCCTGAAAACAGTCTCCAACCGAAGGCCATGTCAAATGGCTTGTGGGCCCCACTGGACAAAAAAGGGTCAACCGCCGGCCTTGGGCCAGGCCATAATTTCAAACTCAACGGTAACTAGCTGACGTCAGCTAGCCGTTATTTTTTATTTATTTATTTACAAAATTTTTTAAAATTCTATTTTTTTTCCTATAACTTCCTAAGCCATTAAACAACATTAAATTAAATTAAGTAACATGAAACAACATTAAACAATATGAAACAATATTAAATAACATTAAACAACATTAAAAAAATGGAATTTTAACAAAAAGCTCCCGGTATTGTTCACTTTAAAGAAAAACCACATTTTTACACTAAATAGTCAATCTTGGTACTACTCACTTTACCCTTTATTTTGTCCTTATCGTTAAAACTCAAAGTTTTCAAGTCCTTTTCATTTGAAACTTAAACAACATTTTTAAAAACATTTAACAACATAAAACTTAAACACATACTCCATGCTTCTTTTGGCCCAAAGATGTGCAAAAAGATCCTATTGCAGGTGCTTGTTTGTTGCACGGGAACGTATCATCCTATAACGCCTCATGTACTCATTTATAGAGATACTACCAGTTCTTGGATTGAAGGGCAAATTAGGCCTATCATGCTGACATCAGCTAACCGTTTGATTTGAATTTGAATTTTTTTGGGCAAAATTTTTTGAAAAAATATTTAAAAATTCTCATTTTTTCTTATAAATTTAAGTTGTTGTAGTTTTTAAATTTAATAGTTTTTAAATATAAGTTGTATTTTTTAAATTTAAGTTGTTGTAGTTTTAAAATTTAAATAATAAATTATGTTTGGCCTTATTACTCTTTGGCCCTTGGGAGATGGTTTTTTGTGACGGGGCTAAAACGAGTCCTATGGCCCTTTGGCCCTCGGTTGGAGATGGTAAGAAATATGGTCATGCATTATTCATTAAAATATTAATTTCTTAGAGGGCCAGATGACTAAAACAAGCCATATGGCCCTCCTTCGGTTGAAGATGGTCTTATAACCCTTGAGCGAGCGATATTTAGCCTTTCAACAAAATATTGTGTGGAGCCCACAAGGCTTTCTTTCTCTATTTAAATATGAGGTGTAGTGGTATTTCTCTTCACTTGTAAGTGAAGGGTCTTGGGTTCGATTCTCGCCAAAGATAAATTCGAACCACATTTTGCTAGCCCATTGTGAGGTTAAACCTACCCCCCTCCCTTTTTGTGTAGATAATATCAATTGTTCAAAAAAAAAATGCTGCTGGAGATTAAAAAAAAAATAGTTTCCTTTCTTTTATTTTCTTATTAACTAAGAAGCCATATTGCAAAAAAAAAAAAAAAAAAAAAAAAAACCGTTGATAAATAAAAAGAAAAAAGAAAGAAGGAATTAAAGTAAGATGCCATTTGTCCTTTGATTGGGAGTTTTGAAAGAGATGGAAGGATTTTAGAGGGAGAATGTATCCCTTGAGTTCACTTTTTCTGTGTGCGTTGAAGACTCAACAATTTGAAATGCAAAGAAAAAAAATTGTCCTAACGAATTTGTTGCGACGAAGACCCAAATTGCCTTTTTTCAGAGTATCAAAAATGGAATTGTAATATAGATTAAAAAGGTATAATGCCTGTCAATATTATAACTATATTTTTCTCTTTGGGGGGTTTTGGGTGGATGAAAATTTCCTCCAATGTTGAATTGATGAAAATCTACCTACAAAATAATAAACACCGTTAGCCTAATTGACGAATATCCGAGAAAAAAGAGAGGTTGTTTGCCAAAGGGCCTCTAATGCCTAAGTCAGAGAGAGGTTGAGAGAAACTAGAACATAGAGAATTTGGAGTAAAAAAATTGGCGATTACTGGTTTTCTTGTTGAACTTGGCTATTTATAAGAGTGAACCCTCACAGGCAGCTGGGATAGGAGGTCGCATGACATACTAGGCAGACTGTTATGTTCTGCCAGTGTGATGCAGACCCGACTCTACAACTGCTCACGAGTAGTCCTGGAGATCTTTGGTGGATAACTGCGTCGTAACACCAAGCGCCTAAGAAGACTCAGGATGGGATATTATGGGCTTAAAGGGTACCTTGATATGTAACTGACCCAAATGCCCAAAACATGTAGGGCATGCAGATGTTTGGCCCTTTCTAGTACCCTGTGGTCTGCTCACGACATTAAGAAAAAAAAACTATCATATTGAGCTGAAAGTCTACGCGTCATTTTTCTATTGGATTTAGTTAGTTTATGCTTCCACAGGTTGCTTGTTCCTCCACTTGCAAATAACATATCTTCATTGTAGAAATCTTAATATCATAATCGTTCAATTTCTTAATCTTCATTTAAAGATCACGCTTGCGAAAAACCATTGAAAAAGTAATTGTTTAGTCATTCAAATGTATCAAGTAAATGGATGGTTCATCATTAGCATGTTACTTCGTACCTACACCATTAATTTATTTGATATCTATAAATGACAATGATCTCTGAATATTCTTGGGCTTGAATTGAACCATTTGTGGTGTATGTTTTGGCCACCCAACTCCGGATGCGTTTGCCCCACTTGTGCATTTATATATGGACGACTCAACTTACATCTTAATGTCTATCGCAACAATTGTCAATACTAATAGGTCAAATGTCTTACCTAAAGACCACACAGTCGGCAGGCAAGGTTTTTATGCAAGTCAAAGTCTTTGGTCGTAGTAAATACTACCCACCTAAACGGCTAAACCTAAACCTTAATGTGTCCTTATGAGTTATGAGCTTTCGATACTTCTATCACGCTTAGTAATTGTCGTAAATACTTTCACACCCAAAGTCTTCTTTTGTCTATCCATCCATGACCGCTACCGTCTTGTTAATATAAGTCAATTTAGAGTACAAATAATAATCATGTTTTGAGATAAATCATCTGTCTTCTTAGAGCAAAAGATGATATCATTCCACTAAAAACAGTGTTTAAAATATCAATAACCGTAGAACTATCTATATACAAATTTATGGAAATATTAACGGATATATCGAATATCAATATCGATATTGGTTGTTTTCGAAAGAAATGATGGAAATTTAAAATGAAACTTTAGGGATTGTCAAAATTTAGTTTTGACGAAATATAAGAGTTTCTTCGATATTCAACAAATGTGTCAGAAATATTAACAATATATGTCGATTTTAGCCTAAACTTAAGAGTTTCTCCAATATAAGGTGAACTTGAGACTTCATGCCCCATTTTCAAGTATTTATCTGATTTTTTGAATATTTCCCTGAAAATATCGATCGTATGAAAGAAATTATAAACACCGACTCAAAGTAATCAAGTTATTGAAAGTTTTGTAGCAATATTGCCTAATTGAATTGCATATTCTTTTTCAATTCAATGAGTTTGAGGTTCCAAGATTTCTTTCAATGTAGCTTAAAATGTAATATTGCTTGTAAATTTGTAATAATAAATTTAAAAAAAACAATAATCTGTTGTAGCCCTATTAGATTAAGAATGTGATTGTGTAAATCCTAGTGTATCTAGGATATCTTTGAATATTCCCTTTAGTAGTTAATATCCTATTAGAGTTGTAATCCTAAAAGGGTAAGGAATTAACCTTCTCTACGACTATAAATAAAGGCACAATGTGGTGAAATAGAACACACCTCACAATTACACATCTCTCTCTTCTTTCTCTATGTGGCGCACCCCGCACAATGGGGTGAAATAGAACACATCTCACAATTACACATCTCTCTCTTATTTCTCTATGTGGCGCACCCTTCTTTCCCTATGTGCTCATTACGAAACGAACCCTCTTTTCATAATGGATTCAAGGGAATATATGTGGACTAATCCAACCAAAATGTGGACCATATAAATACTTATGGTTTTGGTTTATGAATCAACAAACTGGTCACATGTTTGTCCACACACACGCTACTAAACCTCTTGGCCTAGAGCACGACAGATCACTCGATTCATATGATTCACTTCCCTAGAAGAGGAAGATCACAGCATAATAATGAATCTATACTCGATTGATGTCTCAAATAATTTCCATCTCTTGAAATTAATTCAGATTACTCCTGAAACTTGAAGTTCTTGGTCCAATATACTAGTTTGGATGAGTTAATGGAATTGAAATGAGATTACCATCGATGATGTTTTCACTTATATGGTAGCTACTGACATAAATGAAAGGCGACGATATCGAACCGTGTTCCGTTGATTAAGTGACAACATAGGATTGATTGGACAATTGAAATTACAATCCAGGTCAATTTCCTTACCAAAGTGTGTTTTGGACCTATCGTTCCTACACTGCCCAAGGTAACCTCATTGTGTTACAAGTGGGAAATGAAGCGTAATGAGATGAATGAAATAATGCGATATGATGCACGCCTTACATCTCAAAGTTTCTCTCAAACGTCCTGTGATTTATAGCAACATTATGAAATGTAGTTAGTATTTTCTCCATGGGGATATAGATACAGAGATTTGCATGTAAGTTCCTGAAGAATTACATGGACTGGTTCAAATAGTTCCAAACCACGGAACACCCTCTTAACTTGTTTGAGGCGTTCACTTACGAATTGAAACAATCCGATGGATGTGGTATACCCGTCTAAGTGATTATTTGATCAATCAGGGATATGAATGAATGCCCTTGCATGTTAAACTATGAAGTCTTATTCTGAAATGCTAGAGTTACAGTTTATGTTGTTGACACAAATCTCACTAAGACTCCGGAAGAGCTTGAGAAAACTGCCTTGCACTTGAAGATGGAATTTGAGATGGAGGATCTTGGGAAAACACTTTTATGCCTTGACCTAAAGTTGAAGCATTGTTCTAACAGTACTTTGGTCTACTAGTCAAACTACACTCTGAGGGTGTTACTTTTGAGTATACTTGTGATCGTCCATACGTTATATGCAAATGTGACTCTTGAAGAGGTTATGGAATCTGAAATTCCATATCTAAGTTCAACTTTACGCTTTGTACTTAGCTCATTGCGTTAGACTGGACATCTCATTCGTTGTTGATCTATTGGTAAAGATGTAGCACCGTGCCTACATGCAACCACTGAATTGGTATTAAAGACATACCCTGAATGTACTACGAATTTGGGCAAATCCCAACACATCTTGAGCAGATCTAAGCCCCCTGATCCTCGAAATGATGTTTGCCTGTTTGTTATCCTGACGCTGGTTACTTATCAAACCTGCACAAGGCATATCCCTGAATAGTTATGTCTTTGCCGTTAAGGGTTATCGCAATATCTTGGAGGTCCATGCTATGACCTTAGTTGCGAAATATTCGAATCGTTCCAAGACTCACCTTACTTCACTACGCCATACATGAAACATGGTTAGGAGTTCTTGTTGAGCATATTTGAAGTACTTGATGGTTTCATCCATCGTTGAGTCCCAACGACGATCCATGAAAACTATGTTGCATGTATCAACCCGACCAAGACATGATACATCAACAAAGCCAACTCCAAGACATATTGCTTCTACATCTACATCAGAAAAGTATCAGGAGATCGAAGTCATGCAAGCTCATCCCAGACAACCTTGCCAACCTTTACACGACGTCACTGCGGAAGTCAACCTTCCAAAAGCTTGTCTGAGGAATTGATATGCCTAACTATTCATATACAATGCTTGTAATTTTCATTTGGAAGTTTTGTCAAGGGGAGTATCCAGAAGTATACTCGCTTGATCTTAATGTATTCTTTTTCCCTACGATTAGTAGCATTTTTCCCACTGGGTTTTTGCTATCTAACTAGATTTTGATGAGGCACCCATCCTAGGCTGGTCATACCCTTATGAGCTCTTCTACTTGTGTCCGGAAGACCTATAGTTTTGACTTAATGCAACTTCTCACTTTTCTCCTTGGTCTATGGGTTTTTATCCCACCTTGGGTTTTATCATAGCGAGGTTTTGTGAGTTTTACTTTTTATGCATTCTTCCGTTGATCTGAGACTTGCATTCGTTCATTATGCCAACAACTTCATCAAATGTACTTGCTTCATCACTAACGACCTGATGCGCCACTTTAGTTGAGTATTTACACACTCAAGGGGGAATGTTGTGGTCTTATTAGATTAAGAATGTGATTGTATAAATCCTAGTGTATATAGGGATATCTTTGAATATTCTCCTTAGTAGTTAATATCCTATTAGAGTTGTAATCCTAAAAGGGTAAGGAATTTACCTTCCATACTAATATAAATAAAGGCACAATGGGGTGGAATAGAACACACCTCACAATTACACATCTCTCTGTTCTCTCTCTTCTTTCTCTATGTGCTGCACCCCTCTCTTTAGCCATCATAATTGTTCAGTAAATTATGCCTACAACATAATCAACTTATTATATCAGACGTTATGTAGTACAAAATTCCGGTGAACCTCGATAAAAAAAAAAAAAGAACTCTTCCGATATTATTAGGTCAAAATTTAACAATTGTTATACTTTTGGGTCCCATTTAACATTAGATTTTGTTTCGACAAAAAAAAAAGGTTAGATTTTGAGTACAACAATATAAAAGAAAGGAAGGATATGTAACCCCGCGCAACCTTTCTTTAAGTAAATATTAGCATTATTATTGTTTAGCCGATTGAGCAATACCTAATCATGATAAATTAAGAACAATTAGGCACAAATTTGAAGTGTCGACATCAAATTATATCAGATAATACAGATTAGAGAACAAGGTAATTTAATTATAGGGATACTTTGGATGCGGTCCCTAATTCTTAACATTCTTTGACTAAAACCTTAATAGTATTCAAAGTTTGATCAAAGTCCCTTGACTTTGTACAACTCATTATATTACAATTAATATTTATATTTTTATAGTTTTGACATTAATTGTTTGATATTTTATGAGATTTATAATCCTATAAATTTAAAATCCCTCATTATAATACTATTAAAAACGGTTACAATAAAAAAATTCAACCATTTTGATTGAATAAATGGATAAAAACTATGTAAAAATAAGAAATAATACATGGCAAAAGAATGTATCCATAGTGTTAAAAAAATTGGTACATTTCACATATAACAAAGTAGTACATTAATAAAGAAGAATGGGTACATTATAAATAAATTAGGGTATAGATAAAAGAATAAACAATTATGAGTACAAATGATTTTTTTTTAAAATATAGGCGCTAAAAGAAATTAATACATGGGTACAAAATAAAACTAAAAAGAAAATACTACAAATTTAAAAAATGTTGCAAACTAAAAGTGGGTACAAACGAAAAATATAAATTTATGATACAAAGTTTAGGCATAAAACATAAATATACCATATGTAATTTTTATATCATTGATTAAATATGCAAATATACTAATTGTAACATTTTTAATACTAAAGGAATATATTTAAAAATAAAAATATTTTATTATTCAAATAATTAATGATATTATTAATATCTAAGGACCTTGATCAAAAATTGAAAATGAATAGGATTTTAATCAATGAAGTAGCAAAAAGAAGGATGTGAACACCAAACCATATATGACTTGTCAATTTTATGCGCCGCATATATTTAAGACTAATACCATTTTTAGAAGAAAATTATTGTTTACCTTTAATTTTTCTAGCTTCTCATTTTTTATTTATAGTTTACAGTGTGATCTTATATTTTAACCGTTCATTTTTTAGTTATTTGTATGTCGTCATATCATTGTAGTATTTAATTGAAATAGTATTGTATTTGTATTTTGTAAGAATCCTATGTGAACTCAACTAGTTAAAGATAAAGGAGAAATAATATGTTGGTAATACAAATTAATACGAGTTTGGATACATGAAAAGCTACATCCTATAATTGAAGGCAGTGGATTTGCTGTCACAATTTTCATGTCTCCTTTTTGTAATTTTTGACACGTGGCATTCACCTTAACTCTACATAAACACTATTAATGTTTTTTTAATAGAATTAATAAAAATATTTTTTTTTAAAGAAATACAAATAAACCCACAAGAACTCAATCACCCCATCACCCCACCAAACAAAGCACCCCGACAGCCACCCCTTGCCCCAATCGCCGACAATTTTGCTCCCAATCGCCAATCTCTTTATTCACCAACCCATCATCATCATCTTCTTCCTCTGGGTCAAATCAATGGAACCCAGTTTCAGCTCCCACAGCCCACCGGTTCTAGGTCGTCGTCTTCGTCGTCAACCTCATCCTCCTCACCATACTGTTTCTGGGTTTGTTTGTGTTGAATTGGCGGTAGAGACAATTGTGGGTTCTGGATTTGTTTGGGTTGAAGTAGCGGCAGAGACGATTTGGGGGGACATCTTGAAATTGTGGGTTCTTCTACAGGTTGGGAGATTGAGGACTGTGAATAGATTCATGTGGGTTGATAAGGACGATAAGGAAGATGAGTTTCCAGTGGGTTTAAGGGATTCCTTTGAAGGATTGCAAGAGATTGGGGAATGATTGCAGGGAGATTTTTTTTTTTTTTTTTCGGTTTGTTTTTAAAATTTTAATTAAATTTTATGGAAAGTAACTATGTCAAATTTTAATGTTAAGTGGAGGACACGTGTCACAAAACTAAAGAAGAGACATAGAAGAGACACATTATTCGGGAAGCAAACCCGCGGCCATAATTGAGGGGTATACTTTCATTGTGCATTTGAAAGGAAGCACTAATCACAACACCTCTACGCAATGGGGATTTGAAGCAACAGGAAAATAACCAACCCTCCACGATAGATGGGAGTTGGCTACCATTGCTTCTATAAGTGCAAGAGTTCCCTACTCACAAAGAAATACGTTTATCTTTCTTGGCTCTATCACCATCTGAACATAAGGTCTCTTAGTGGGTAGAAGAAACTACTTAACATACATGACTTCTTCCGGTTTGAGATGGATATATAAATATATATATATATATATATATATATGTATGTATGTATGTATTATGAATTGTGATTAGAGTTTCTGTTAATTTACTTAAATTCCAACATATCTTACTTGTAATCTCCACCACATGAGTTCAAATTATAAAGTCTATATATACGTTAATCACAAAGGTGAACAACGTTGTCGGCGGGTTGTCAACTATTGAACCATTTCATTTTATTTTACAGGAATTCGTACATGAATAAAGGATTAGCGACTAACAATGTATATAGGCAAAGTGGGGATTTTAATAGGTTTTTTAAATACATACTAGCAGGGACGAAGCCAGAGATCTATATGAATAGGGGCATCCTCAAATAACTAAGTTACGAATTAAAAAGTTCAAGAAATTACAAAATAAAACACTTATATATTAATCTATAAGATTTTCATACAACATATTACAATATTAATTTCTCGATGCATTTTCATATTCTGAAACCGTTGCATGACAATATCTTTACCAACATCATAAAATATCTCTGTATAAGAATAACCATGTTATTATTCATCCATTGATCTCCCATCCGATTTCTCAATCAATTCTTCAAAAATTTCATAGCCGAATCATGTGGGATTGCTATATGCATTATGTGCATTTTCCCCCCAAAAATAAAAATGAGTGGGGGAATCCGCCACTAGGCCAAAGGTGGTTCCATCCATGCATTCAAGATTATTTAAATAAAGGAGTGGAGGGAGTCGACTAAGCCTAAAAAAGGATCAGCCATGATAATTTAGTTCAAATTCACTTTTGGTGAGAATAAAACCTAAGATATTTCACTTACAAATAAAAAAAAATCACTAAACCGTATTGGTAAAAAGAAATTCTATTGTTAAAAGGAATAATTAGGTTCCTATCTCTTATTTTCATATTACATTGATTGAAACCTTATTATTTTTCTATTTTAGATCAAGGTCCCTTGACTTATTCCATGTCATCATTTTAGTATTTAAAATATTACACATCATCATAAATGAAATCTCATCCTTTTTTGCATTTAAGGCAAAATAAACCATATGAGTAAGTTTAAAACAAGGAAAATCCATTTGAACTCCTCCATTCTTCTTCTTCCCTTATGCACTTCCGGAATCTACATCATCCCAAACCCAATTTTCTCCATTTTTTCTCCATTCCTGAATTGATCCAATGCATATATGTTGAATAAATCTTTTGTGATTAAAATACAAATTAGCATCAATGGTTTTATCGGCTTGTGAGATTTGTGTGGCATAGGCAAGGCAATGCAAGCATCGCTTTCTCAAGGAATCTGGTTGATTCAAACATGCAGAGACTGTAGAGTGAGCGAGCTATGTGAAAATTGTACCATTATGATGTCATCTTCTTTTGTTCTTTTTATTTTTTTCTTTTCCTTTTATTATTATATATTAGGCTTGATTATTCAATGTCTGGTTGGCTACACTTATATCCATGGGTACATTTTTAATCTACATGTTTCATTCTAATATATCTATTGCTATAATATGTTTTGGTTGTTCAAATTCGTTTTACATAAATATATGGGTACAAAGTTTCTGGAGAATATTATGTAAAATGGTTTTGGAGAATATGCATGTTTATAAAACAATGTGGTATTAAGTACATTCTTTTCCTTGAGTTTTTAAATGTACTCATGAGTTTTCTTGTAAATTCGGTATGTACCCATATGCTATTTATGTTCATATATTATTTTTGGTCTAAGTTTGTGGGTACATTGCTTTTGTATGTATGAATTCATGGGGTACATTATTTCCCTTAATACTACTCAATAAAATTCACAAAAATATGTGCAGTGTGCATGAATTTTTAGTGTAGAAATTGTTTTTTTTTTTTTAAGTCTCATAATTCTTGAGATTTGTACATATATGATCCCATAAATTTTTTAATTTTTAAAATTTAAAATTTCTTTTAGACTTGATCGATTGATTGAATCTCATAATACTAGGATTTTGAATTACATGAATTCTTGGATTTAAATCCCTTAAATGTTGGACTGCAATCAATATTCTAAATTACAGTTTTTTATTTAAGATATCAAAAAGATGGCATGGAAATATAGTAATACTAAAATGTTGAGGTGTACAAAGTCAAAGGACTTTGATCAAAAAAATAAAAAACAATAAGATTTCATTCTAACAATTGAGTTGACTAGGGACCAAAATCAAAATGACCATTGTTAAAATGTACTTGTAAATATTCCAAGTAAAATTATAGGAATCATTGCAAAAGAGATGTTGACTCAAATTGTGTGCGACGACTCGGGGCTTTATAACCAAGGCAATACAGACACTAGAGCATGCATCCACCCACCTTTTAGAAATCCCTAAAGGCAATTCAATTTTTTGAGTGCATATAGTATTTGGAGACTTTGGACTTTAACCACTTGTGTGGCAAGTATTATTCAACGAAACCTTGTAGGTGTTTTGCTTAAGCTAAAGTACCAAAACATACAACCACCCCAGTCACAGAGAAATCTTATTCAAAAGGTCTACTAATTTTCCTGTATTCTCAACAACCATTTACTTAAAGACTAAATCATTACAAAAATTAGTAAACTAATGACCAAAAGATATATTATCAATGCCTTCGAGCCTGAGACAAATTAATTTCTTATTCCATTTAAACGTGTGTTTGGCAATATTTTGACCTATCCCAAATGCGGTCCAAATAATCGGTGGTGCGTTTTATCTTGAAGCACTTGAGCCGGCTGTTAAAGTATTTTCAGGTGTTTTTTTTTTTTAATCAAAAGTGATCCTGAGTAAACATGCTTCCTTCGCAAGCACTCTGAAATATGTAGTAAGTCTTGAGTGACGGTCACCTTCAAATAATTCGAGTGCTGCTCCGTGTCTTTGGCTTTTGCGTTGTCGAGAGTATGAAGGCCAATCAAAGCTTGTACGAGGGAGTTTCGGCTCTCCACTTGTTGCCTATTTATTAGACAAATCATATATTTAATATGAGTTATATAGTGCTAGGCTCAAATCATGACACCAAATGTAAGGGCGAGTAGAAAATATGAATTTCACATCATGAAAATAAATATGCAACTAATTCACTTTAAATTATACCCTTCACTTTAATATGCAACACATAATTACTACAAACTTTAGGGTTACTCTACGGTATCGATTTAAAAAAAAACAGTTTAGTCTACAGTACCCTTTAATAAAAAAGGTATTTGTGCTCTTTATCGAACAATGTTTTTGTAATATAATCACGTCCACATATAACAACGTACCTTGACAGTGTAATATGACATTGACAATGTAAAATCTAAAGTTTGTACAATAATAACAATATCATACATGAGGTGTTCGTGTTACTAACTATAGCGTACCATGACCATGATTATGTAACTTGTGATTGTAAACTTTGACGATTCTATTGTAACCTTAATTTCTAGTATTGCATGTTGAATAGTACTAAAATCCGACACGGGAAAGTTGACAAAAATAAATATGACTTATATTGTGTAGTTCCACTTCTTATTATGCCGACCCAGATGGCTTCAATGATGACCTTACACCATGAATATTCGGCTGTACAGATCCGATGCTTCACGGATTGGACGCTACTCTAGTCAAGATTAGGATTGATGTGTTACTGTTCATCCGTCCTTATCTGTGGAGCAAGCTTTTGCTTATGTTCTTCGTGAAGCCATGCGACCATCTGCAATTAATGATGATCTCTCAAAGGACATTAACTGGAGTGGCCATGGCCTCTATAAATCCTGTGCACCGTGATTAGGATGGTAACGGTTCGATTTGAGGATGAAAATGCTATATTTATATTCATAACCACGAAAATTAATCATATTCATAACCACAAATTAAGCATCGGGGATTATCCATAACCATATTCACGGGGTAACGGGTTTCTCATCGGTTAACGGTTATATCTATCTTCGTCAAAAACAAAAAAATTATATTCATCCAATTGACGCATAATAATTTAGTAAATGCTAATTTTGTCATTAAATAGCCATGTCCAATAATAAAAACATAACAATGAATAAATTTTGTAGAGTATAAAAATAAGAGTATTATATAAAACATTAATGATGTTGGCTGTTGATATCTCCTATAAGCATGATGTTTGATGCATAATAAATATAGTATAGGGTTCGATGAATAATATTATATTATGTACTAAATATATTATGCGGAATAATGAATACGGTAATAATGGTATAAGTTCACTCAATAATATATATATATATATATATATATATAATTTGACACACCTCGACCTGGAATGTCCGTTAGGATTTCGAATTGAGCCGTGCTGGCCAGTACCTGGAAGGTGACAAAGCCATAAAGTGTGATAATGCGTAAACTATGAAAAGATTTAAACCTAAAAGTGCCTCAATATACGAGTGCGCGGTGAGCGGGTATGGACTCATTCACACGTGATACCGAGCATAAGTAAAGTATAGCAAGGTAAGATAATGATTATACCCTCATAAGAAGCCACCTGTACTGAGAAGTGCCACGAATCCTTGTCGATACGGAAACTTTGCTACTAGAACCTGGAGGGGTGAAAAACAGAAAAATGTGAGTGGGCGAAAACAAGCTCTTCCGAACCATTTCATTTATCAAAGTAATAACCCTTCGCCGTAAAACCGGAATAATTTCTCAAAAAAAAAAAAGAATACATATCGATATCGAAACCATACCCGGAATAGCAGAATCCATATGTATGACATGCCCAATATCTCAACATAATGAAATAAGTAACCCAGGTGAAATAAATTCATGAAAAGTAATATGTCAGCCGGATCCACCTATTGTGGTCTGTACGACTGAACCTAGTTCATCCAATGTCCAAGTAATATGTCAGCCGGATCCACCTCTTGTGGCCTATATGTCAACCAGATCCACCTCTTGTGGCCTGTACGGCTGAACCCATAGCTCATCACATATCTCTTGTGGCATGTACAACTGAACCCATAGCTCATCACATATCTAAGCAATATGTCAGCCTGATCCACCTTTTGTGACCTGTACGGCTGAACCCATAACTCATCACATATCCCTGCACACAAGTCGGAACCACTTCTAATGGTCTGTACGATAGGACTAGGTGTAAATATGTACGCTCAAGTGCTACGATCACGTGAAGACTGTGCGAAGAATCGCAGGTCATCTACCAATCGGAACCACCTAAAGTGGTATGTACAACAGGACTGTGCACCTACCTTGGATCCAAGGTGAGTGTAAGGTGCGGGAGGTGAACATTACGTGAAGGACTGTGCCCTGGCCACGAGCGGGAGCACTAACACAGGAATGCAGGTTTATGAGCTATAACTGTATTTAATATAACATATACAACTCATGGGCAACTTGTACGACAGTGTCGGAGTTGCCTATTATTACAACCTGTACGACAAGGTCGGAGTTGCGTATTATTGCAACATGTACGACCATGTCGGAGTTGCCTAAAATATAAATGTAGTCATACGATAACTCAATCATTTCAACTAATACCATAAACTCACCTAAACTTACCTGTGCGTTCTGCATTCACCTTCGCACTTCAATGCATTCACAATAAGTATGTGCAGGTAATGTACATATGGATATGCCATGATACAATCTAAAACTCAACCATATCATAGTATTTCCAAATATATACATATATATAATATGGAATAAAATGCATAAGTTGTAACACCCTACTCCCGAACTATTTATTTTCGGGCATAATTATCAGTGATAAGCCCAATTAGACATTAGTTTAATTAACTATCATTACTTACATTTCCTTACATCAATTTCTTGATTCTTCACACATAGACTTATGACCAACATTTAACCAGCAAATCATAAGGTTAAATCTCATATTTCCCACCAATATCCCTCACATTGCTCAATTCCCCAAACAAGGTTATTGTCTCAATTATTGTATGGCTGCATCTAACATCTTGTTAGACTGCCTACGTACCCTAAACAGGGATCAAGCCATTCGTAGTTCGCACTAGTACTTCAAGGCATTCACAGTAATTATATGTAGGTAATATGCATAAATCAACTTAGACATGTTTGTGGAATTATCAATCATATGTATATATATATACAATAGAAAGGAAAAGACCCACTCACTGATATGTAGAAGGGTCGTAGCCCCCGAGTCTTGCTTATCTGCGCTCATCCTCTAGAAACGTCTCACCTGACGCTGTTAGCATATTCCGTGAACTTTGACGGAATATTTCCTTCCTTCAACCTCAGCTCGCCGAAGTCAGGCGCCGGTGACCTCTGTAACTGCCGATTTCTGGAAAAACTTCTAATCGTCATATCTCACTCATTTCAACACCAAACTTCACGAAATTTAAACCAAAATGAAGCTTAGGATGAAAGGAACACATCCTTACCACTTTTATGCCCTAAAACTCACGAAATCTCGTCGGAAAAATCTTGATAATCCGGCCACCTCTGCAACTCGCCAAAACTGAGCTTCCCGATGTCCAAAACCTTTCAAAATCCTTCCCTAAGCTTCGTGAAACAGTCCTAAGGCTCATTAGAACCTTAAAATTCAATGAAACCTTCACGATCACGACGGAGTCATTATGCACCACATCGGGGTTTCCTGGTTCCCGAGTTTTCGAAGTCTTCACGTCCAACCAAAGGTATAAATAAGTTCCTGGGCTCGCAATGAACACGAATATCACCTTCACAACCTCGATCCGTGCACGAAATGGTTGGTTCACCAGTTGACCGTACAATTGTACGGAAAATGAAGAAAAACCGAGAGGGAGGAAAGAAAGAGAGTCAACGGGAGTGGTGTGTGTGTGATCCTAGTTGGTCACCAAACAAAACAAAAGAATAATAAAACCTAAGTTCTAATTGGGTCCAAGAACTTAGGAAAAATTGAATTGGTCCACAACCTAAATTCATCACACCACACAACGTCCAAGGGTAAGATAGGAATTTCACACTATCGAGGATATATTTCAGGACAGACTGTCGTATAATTTATATTATATTACATTATATATATTATTCGGTTCGAATTTGGGGACGGATATGGATTTGGGACTCCTATAACCATATCCAAAACCATAACCAAATCAAGTTCACAGTTTTTCCCCATATCCATAATATACCCGAATTTACATACCCAAATCCACTCCATTCGAGCGGTTATCCACGGTTATCGAGTTTAACAGTTTGAATTGCCATCCCTAACCGTGATGTCCTTCAAGTCCCCTGTGTCAACTCCTCCCTTGCCAAGCCAGCAGCCCCCTCTGGCAAGTAGGTTGATCCTCCTAGACCACGAGGCGGTCCTTCAAGCCTCTTCAGACGTGAATGTTAACATTATGTTGTAACACCACTAAACATGAAAATATAAAACTCAAAAGTGAATAAAATGGATAAGTTGATGATGTTCAATTATAATAATGTATTGTAACAAGACACCAACAGAAACTGAGGATGTCCTTGATCACCAACAAAGACAAAAACCAACGTTTTCAATATCAAAAACAAAAACCGATGAGAATGTCTTAATTATATACAATAATTAAACTTTAGATAAACTTCATTGACCAAAAAAACTTTAAATTAATTTTTAGTTTATACTATATATAATGACATGGCTTGTGCTGATTACTGATGAAACCACGGTCTAGCATTAATGATTGATTGCCGCCACTTATAAACTTATGTTTTTGTAAAGCTAGGAATCTCGTTACTCTATATACATATATATACAGTGGCAGACTTGTGATACCATTTTTTATACATAATTTTTAATATACATTTTTGTATGACCAACTTTATAATGTATTTGGATGGATTAATTTGAATGTGTTGTGTGTTTACGTGGTGTTTCTGAAAGTCCAGATTCTGAGACAAATGTTTAAACTTAGCCTCCTTACAATTTTGTTCTCTCTTTCTTGAAGTATAGACAAAAACAATATATTAATAAATAAGGATTTGTAGAAAAGGAGAGGTGAGTAGATTTAAAGTTTGATTTAATGGTGAGAACTGTACATAAGACCGTTTCCTATATATAGTACAAACAAATAAGTTGTGTGTCATACCATGAAACAAATATTTATGTTGTACCATAGATGGGGTGAGAAGATGGAAGTCCGATCAAGAAAGTACCACACCACTCCAAATAAATAAACAAAAGCAAACTAGAATGTATGCATGACCACTAAGTTAAGGAGTCAATCATTCTAGTTCCTCTTCAGTCCTCACCACAAAATTCGTTGTTTTTTAGATGCGATCATAATAACTAACAGAACGAAATTTCATATCCATCATCTTAAGTAAAAAAAAGATAATTGGAGAAAGGAAAAATGCAAAAAATGGGGAGACATGTCTCTCACTATTCCTGATGAAAATGATTTTTTTTTGTTTTTTTTTTTTTGGAGAACGATGAAAAAGATACTTGCAGTTGAAGCAGAAGTGAAGAAATAAATTAATTTCATACCACTGACTTATCTGTAGATAAAAAGATTTTTTTTTTTTTTTAAAGGATTTTGGTAAAGTTCGATGATGCTCGTGCATGCGTTTCGAGAAAAATCATCAAAGATAAACTCCTTGAACATTTTGATATTCAGATTTAAAGTCGAAAGAGGGGTCAGGGTAATAGAGGAGAGAGACGAGTCGTAGAGTTGATACAAATTTAAAAATAAAAAAAAAACATGGTGAGAAATTATTATACAATGGGTTTTAAAACAATAATTAAGGTAATTCAACCATATGTTGAGAGTTTTTGCTCTCTTGCCCATGAAAATAATATGATTTTAAAACAATAATTGAATTAGAATGATGTAAATTTTAACCACCAGGGGGGCTTAGCGGTTGGAGTGAATTTCAGGCTCGTATATTACACGGCACGTCCTGATTTCGATTCCTAACGCTGATGAATCACATAATGATGGTCAGAGGAAGTTGGAATGCATCTGTGAGTCTTCTCGGTCCTTCAAAAGGTGAACTGTTGTGGCGAACCACTAGCTTGTCTCCTTTTTTTCTAAAAAAAAAAAAAGGAAATGTTAATTTTATTAATAATAATATGAATCAGATTACAAACTCTAATGCCATTTCAATTAAAAAAAAAAACCTAATGCCATAAAATATCACTTATCCATAAAACCCTAAGAGATAATTTTGAATAAACAATATAAACTCTTGCGAGATTTCATGTTACATGATTATTTTTTTCCTCAGTCTTGGTCCTATCACAAAATTACATTATTTTATGGGCTACACACATCATATTCATAATCCAATCAAAAAGGGTAAATACATTATACAACTAATCACATCACATTCTTGAAGACCAATTCCAATGGTGTGGGAGGTGTCTTAGTGATTAATTAATTTGTCTATTATTATTTAAAACAATAATACATGTGGTAATATTATGGAGCCAAAAAAAAAAGTATGTAGGGTATTCACTTGTGAGTATCCATCAATTAAAATCTCAAAACCAAGCCCAATCAACAAGGTTTTTTTTTTTTTTTGAACAAATTTATCAACACTAAGGGAGAGCGGAGTGAGCTTAGCCTCAAAATGAGCTCATAATAATGTGGTTCAAATTTACTTTTAGCGAGAATCGAACATAATACTTCTCACTTATAAGTGAAGAGTAATACTACAAGACCGTAGTACTAAGTGGCGCGCCATCAACAAGCTTGAATACTTTAAGTAGCACTCTTCTCGATCCCCTTATTCTATCCTCAAATTAATTTAACCAGTTATTCTCCTCGCATATTAAGATTACTAGATAATTACGGACTTATTTGGAAAGTGTTTTTAAATAACTAAAGCGCCTTTAAAAAAATTGTTTTTGAGTTCCAAAATTAATTATGCTTATTGCAGGAAACACTTCAAGTATTTTTCCAGATTTAATTTACATTTTTATTGAGGATTGATTTCAAATATATTTTCTTTAAAAATGCTTTAATTATTTAAACACTATTTCTAAACTATTCCAAATCACAAAATAGTGAGCTATAAAGTGTAAAGTGTTACAGCAAACTAATGACATCTGTCGACATAGTTTATGTTGGAAATTTGGGCATAAATTATAAATTGTTTGCATTAAGTGCTAGAAAAGAGGGATTATATATGAATCATACATGTGTACAAATGATCAAACACTATTCTATTGATTCTACCCATAAATATTCTCAAACCATATTTGTTTATCTCACTTTGGATAATTAAACACAAGATTCCAAATTAAACCAGTTGATCATTGTTGCTATGGGACTAGCTAGGCCATGAATTAGTTAATTCCACATTATCTTTTTAAATCCTCAATGATTATTCTCCCTTTTAATTGACAGTTGACAACAAATTAATTTATCTAAACGACGATTACGGCTAAAATCTTCTGCTAATGAGAGATGGTTTACAGATAGACCGTTTGAATTAGTCCCAAAGAAGCAGTATAAGCAAATGATAATCATGTTTGTAACATTATCTGCTTAGCATTATATTCAACAAACTGAGGAACTCATTTGTATTTTCCAACTTTGATGTGGTCTAATTTGTCTTAAACAAAGAAGTATTCAACTATGGTCGGCAAAGATGGTTCTTAAGTTGAAAATGCCGATAATTCAGCAACTAATGGTGTATTGTTTATATGTTATCTTTGATAACATAGTGATATTCTACACTATATTCATCCAAAACTATTAAGAGGAGATTTAAATTGGAGTGTAGAGGGAGACATGCATTGTTGTTGCTAACTTATCTAAAGCATGGTCGGCTAATGGAATTTGACCTTTGAATTTTTTTTTGTTATGCAACTATGATGTAAAAGGAGGGTCTGGCTACAATGTTAGATCCAAACGCTGCAAATATCTTATAAATTTTTATACACAATATCTAACTGTTGATTTTTCGTACACTGTCTAATACGTACCATGAAAGAAAAATCGATAAAAAGTACAAATTTGGTGAAGGAAGAGTATTCAGTTTGAAAATGATTATTGTAAAGATGGGCCAAGCCTTACTTATAGGCCCGGGCCATTAGGCTAGGTAGTTCTGAATTATTTGGGCATTTGGTGTTCATAGATGCTGGACCAAAATTAAATGGGCACTATGCATCAGCTAATACGTGCACGAGAATCCAGTCCACCAAAATACCATAGATTATAAGGACATTACTTGATACCATATTGACATGTTGCAAGACTATGTTGACATTCGTAGACACGATATCAGAATCTATATCGACAACTTAAATCAACATATCGACATGTTACCAATGATATGAAAGACATAACTATGAAATATCGATAATCGCTCCAGGAGTGTGGTGTAAGCCTTATGGAGTTTCTCATATGTGTGTTTTATATATATCACAGGTTAAGTACTGCGATTAGGCCATCAGTTGTAACACGAGAATTCATAAGAATTAGAGACATTTTTTTTGGGTTACCCCATTATTTCGTACGGAATATATAAAGTAGCAAAACCATGCATGGAATAATCAAATTCGTTTAATTGTCACCCCAACTTGATGAAATTCTCTTTTTCCGGTACCATCATGATCACTGCCGTTGCCGTCGTTGGCGTCTCGATCCTTTTTCGTCATGAGAAAATGATCATCTTTGTAATCAGGGAGCGGTTCTTGGTCAGACTCGATAGCCTCCAAATCCATCAGTAGCTGCATGAAGTGTGATTTGATTTGATCAATGGATTTTCCAGGAACCAGAAGTGAGAGTTTCTCCCACTCCCCTTTTTCAATGCAGTGAATATTGTAGGTCGCTAGGGCAGTCTCGAAGACTTTGTTTTCTTGCCAAGTCCATTGATCACTACTAACTCCTCCTGCCATGGCTACTTGTATAATCCAGAGTGCTACTACATATATATATATTAGGGCGTGAGGAATTTCGAAAAGACTGAGAATAATGGAGGAGGCACGTTTAGAGATTTGAAAAGCAGCGTGATTCAGTACTGATATATAGGAAAGGTTTTGCTTTCTTTTGAGTAAGTAGGATTTTGAAAATAAATACTAATTACTATGAGTACGATGGAGTGTATATATATAAAGAAAGCACCTTTTACTTTTTGAAAAATTGGAGGAAATTCAATGGTAAGTACTAATCCTAATACCCTTGGGAATGGGCTGATATACTGTAATTATGATAAAAATCATATTCATAACTTTTTGTACAAGGTTCGATTTTTCCTTTTTGATCACTAGGTGAGTAGAAGTTTGGTTTCAACTTAGTACCAACTTGTTAATGCTTTTTAGATGATTCATATTTTTTATTATGTTGAAATTTTTTAACGCGAAACATTTTTTAAGCGAACATATTATACTGATTAATAGGCAATACACAAGCAGACAAATTTACTTTTTACACACTAATCACGTCGAAAAGTTGAATTCAATTCATTTATTTTATTGATTACGAACATATTAAGCATTAGCCCATAGGCATTAAATTCTGTAATTTGATTAAAAAATAAATCAATCAATCAATTACAAAAGTAAAAAATAAAAAAAAGCGCTTTCTTCTTATTGGTTTGTATTTTGTAGTTGTACCCATATTTTGAGGTTAATGCAAGAGGTGTACTACTTCAATGGACTCATATTCAAGATAGGGATGGTTTTGGAAAGTACTTGGGTTTGCTAGCAGATTTTGGACATTCCAAGCCTGCGGTGTTCAAAGAAGTACGGAAGGGTATGGATGCACGGTTTAATGGATGGGCGGAGCAATATTTGTCGCAAGCGGGGTAAGGAAGTGTTAATTAAGGCAATTGCAATGACTATGCCAAACTACGCGATGTCTTGTTTTAAGCTTCCGGTGAGTACGTGCAAAGAGATGGAGTAGAAAATAGCGAGATTCTGGTGGAGGGGAAACAAAAAAAATTATGGAATGCCTTGGATTGCATGGGAAAAATTGAAGAAGAGAAAGGCAGGGGGCGGATTGGGGTTTAGGGACTTACAATGCTTCAACCTTGCATTCTTGGCTAAAATTGGGTGGCGTTTGGTGATGGCTCCGGACTCGCTGTTGGCTCGGGTACTTAAAGGTAAATACTTTCCGAACACAACTTTTTTGGATGCAAAGTTGAGGTGTAAATCAGCATGGGGTTGGAAAGGTATTTTTCAGGGGAAAAAAATTCTTGAAAGGGGGTTGCGCTGGAGGGTGGGGGATGGAACGAATATTAGAGTCACTGGAGATCCTTGGATTCCTATACCCAACACTTTCAAACTTCAAACTCGAAATGCCTTGAGGCCGGAATGGGTGAGCGATTTGATTGATTTTGAGTTGGGTGGATGGAATATGGAGATGGTACAGGAGCTTTTTGATGAGGAAGAGTCAAAGTTAATTTTGGGAATACCATTGAGTTTGTTGGGCTGTAAGGATAGGTTTATTTGGCATCATACGAAACATGGAAGGTATACGGTTCGAACGGGGTATAAGGTGGCGATGGAGTTGCAAGCGAATGGGGAGTTTGGGAGAAGAGGTACATGCTTGGCAAGTGGGAAGGTTGAAAGGGACCGGTTGCGGAAAGGAATTTGGGGGCTTCATGTTCCTAATAAACTAAATTTTTTTATGTGAAGATGTTGCAACGGTTCACTAGCGGTAAGAAGGAACTTACTTCGGAGACGTATGAATGTGGATGGTAGGTGTGCGGTGTCTGGCGCTGTGGAGGAAACGGAGGAACATCTTTTTTTCCGGTGTGTATTTAGTAAAGTGTTCTGGTTTTGCTGCCCATTACAAATTGATTCATTGTCTCTGGTGGGACAAGACTTTAGGGAATGTTGGGAGGATTTGCTGTCATGTATTAAAGGAATGGCAAGGTAGGAAGAAATTATCCAGGACGTGGTCTTCGGGTTGTGGAGAATTTGAAGTGCATAAATGATGTGGTGTTTCAAGGGAAAACATGGAATCCAATGGAGGCAATTGAGGTATGGAGGAGACATGTGGGTGAGCATCGGGTATTTGAGAAGGAGGTGAGGGATTCTTTGGTTAACTAAAAGGAAATTGGGGCACGGGAGGATGGTGGAGCAACTGAAAGGTGGAGGAAACCAAAGTTTGGTACTTTGAAAGTAAATTGTGATGGATCATGGAATTCGAAGACGGGGCTAGGGAGTTATGGGTGGGTGATTCGAGATTTTGCAAGGTGTTTACGGAAAGCATGAGGGGAGGGAAAGAGGCCTTTTAATTCGGCAATCTTGGCAGAAGTGGAGACCATTCATGCAGCGCTTGTGTTTTGCAAAAACGAAGGATTTACGAAGGTGGAGATTGAATCGGATGCCCAGGTGCTATTGCGAATGATTAACAAGGAGATTGAAGTGGATGCTAATTTGGAATGTCTTCTGTTTGATATTGATTCTTTGGTGAAGCATATTGGAGATGTCAAAATAGGGTTTGTGCCGCGGGGGAGCAACTTGGCTGCTCACATGGTTGCCTTGTTTATTGCCAAACATGGTGGTCTATTTATTTGGGATGAGATAGGCCCTGAATTTTTATTTAATATTTTTGTTATGGATGTAAACATTTCGATTAGATTATAAATAAAGTTTGTTTTTGACAAAAAAAAATTGAATAAAATCTTTTTCTTTTAATTAAATGCGTTCTAAATTCAAATTTTCTCATTTTGTATGTGTTCCAAATTCATAAATTTATAGGATTTTTTTTTAAAAGTGAATTTATAAGTCCACTGTTCATGCATCCGAATACTTTTCATCTTCTAAATTCTTGTAAATTGTAATAGTTTTAAAGCCTTTCAATCTTTTAATAAAATAAAATTTTAAAAATTAAAAAAAAAAAAGGAAAAAAGTTCCACCATGCCCTCTTGAAACCCAAATTCATAAAAACTCGTAGCTTAGCGGCTAACCCCCCTCACCCGCGTTTGGCTTCACATTCTCAAATTCCAGGTACCCTCTCTCTCTTGTATCTTGAATCCATTTACGGTTTTTTTTTTTTTTTTATACATGTGATTGAGTTAGAGTTCTCAATTATAGTAGTTGAAATTGGAAACTGAATTCTTAGAGGACAGACAAGTTTTTGTTTTCTTCTTCTTATTTATGAATCTCGGTTATGCACTTACAGGATTTCAATCACTAATTTAGGAGAAAGGAACCCAAATTGTTAACAAAATAATTGGGATTAATTGTTTATGATTTGGGTGGAAACCCAGAAGAAGAAGAATTGAAAGGAATGGAGGATTCATATTCTGTGTGCAGCCCCAGAAGAATACTGAGTGTATCAAAGAAGAGGAGGGCAACAGTGTCATTTGTTGATTCAGATGACAAGGCTTCTGGGTTTCATGGCCCCAAGCCTTCTGAAGTCTATGGCTTTGTTGGTTCCATCACTACTGTTGTGGCTACAGGTCCCACCCAATACTCTTCTTCTACAAATTCAGTTTTTATTTCTTTTTAATTATACTTATTTATTTATTTAATTTTGGTATTATTCTGTGCTGTGCTGTGTGAGCAGTTATATTCTTGGTGTGGGCGTATGTTCCAGAGTCTTGGTTGCATTCCATTGGGATTTTTTACTACCCCAGCAGGTCTGTCCCCTTTTGCATTCAGTTTCAATCGTATATGTTTTTTGAGTTTTCGTTGAGATTATTATCCGCCGTCAGTTCTATTCTTTTGTTGTTCCAAAGGATTAGACGATTATCTAATCGGAACTTTGATCGTGTTTTGTCATATCTAGGGAAGTTTTAGAGTTGTGTTTAAATCAGATTCGGGATATTTGGAGTGGGAAAGGAAACAGTTTGGTCGGTGTTTTTTAATGGAAGAGTTTCAATCCTCCGTCAATACCATTCTTTTGTTGTTCCAAATGATTAGATGATTAGCTACTTGCAACTTTGATAATGGTTTGTCATAGTTTCTGAAATTTATAGTCATTTGGATTGGGAAACAAGAACTTTTCCCTATGAATCAGGAATTAGGGTCTTTTTGTGAGTGCTTTATAAGCGCATTTGTTAGGAACACCAACATTGAAAGCACATGAAATTGTTTATAAAAATTCCAAATGTTTACTGAAATGCGCTTGGAAGTGCTTTTACATCTATGGAGAAAAGGAGGATGTGCAGCGATGTTTCGTTAACCTTGGTTCATGTTCTGTTAAGGGATTGTTTGCCATGTCCATCGTCGAACAGTGTCTAGTTCAGTAGTTTTGGGGGGCTGGCGTCTTACTAGCATGTTGCAACTTATTGTATCTTGCCCACCTTTATCGTCTTTTTTCACTTTTTCTGTTCTCTGTGGCCTTAGCGTCCTGTTTTGCTTCTGCCTCTTGTTTGTTCTTCACTGCCGCCTAGCTTTTTAATGAAATTTCTGTATGTTAAAAAAAAACTGAAAATTGACTTTGAATTGCTTCCTCTAGAAAGCACTAGGCTTTTGTAACCCACAAGCACTTTTAAAACGCTGTCAAAAGCAGTTTTAGCCATTCTAAAAGCACTTCCCAACAAGTTTGCTCTTTTGAATTTATGGTACTATTTTCAGGTATTGGGCATTGGCAGTGCCAGCTTACGCTATGATGACAGTGGTATTAGCATTGGGATTTTACTGTGGCCTCAACTTCATGTCCACCCCTCCCCCTTCTTCCTTATATACTGTTTACGGTGAGAGTTGATTCCCTTGCTTCGCCAATTAACGTTTCAGATGTCTGTTTTAATCTTTTCACTTCATTTTTTTTTTGACAAGTTGTGCAAATGGACTTCCATTCTCTTGTGCAGATGAATTCAGTAGAGATCCTCTCAGCTCTTCTCCAATTGGGGATGATGATCAGCCCATCGAGCCAATATCCGATATCAGCATCGACAGAATCAATCGTTCCATGTTTAAATAACACAAGCAACCTCAGGAGTTGTTTGCTTTCAAATTAATTGGTTCTTTGGTTGAGCAAAAGGGAGTCCATTGATAACAGTAGAGGAAATGCACCTACTGGAACAGGAAAAGAGGAAAACAAAGTTTAGCTGTAACAAGCTAGGGCTCGAGTCTCAACCGAGTTTATAAACAGAGTACGTTTTCATAAATACAATGAAAAGAACACTCTCAAGCATAGAGAACCAAGCTTAAATGTATGCATTCAGCATTGTGAGAGCAAATTTTTTACTGCAACATCGTCCTCCAACTATATTTCCTCGCAAGGAAAACCCAATTCGGACAATTATAAGCAGGAGTTAAAACACTTTAGCTGGCGAGACTAACTTGTAATTTAGCACATACGTAGAAGATAAGTTAGTTGTCCAAGAAAATGCGGACTGTTTTCAGTACTCCATTCTTACATATTGGATGACAAGTAGACCAAAAAATGTGAGAAGTCAGCAGTGTGTGTTATATACAAGCACTTGCAGCGTACTCACAATTGGTTTCTCTTTTGAACTTCAGAAAATGCTCTCTCAAGTTCTCAACTAACTTCAAGCTTTTCTTTGTTGCTTTCTTGAACCTGGATCCTTGTCATCTGAGAATCCAGCATCTCCTGCACTCTACTCTTCAACTGCAGTTGCAAAAATCCAAGCGTGAATTGTTAGTTGACAAGAAAATACTTTTGTTTCCGGTTTAATTTGTTCAAAACTGCAAACGCCGTGCAAGTTCATTAAAATTGAAAAACAACCGAGCTCAAGGTTTGAACGATGAACAGTATACTTGGAGAGTGAACTTATGATATAAAGATTACCTCGGCGAGCCCTACTTCATTCATCACTGACACATGGATAGCTCCATCAGGACCCAACATCCGGTACCTTTCCAACTTAAGATCAGAATCATCACCATTATCGGTGGCAAATAGCACTGGAGACTTTTGCAACAGATCACATTTGGACACAACATCAAGCCACAGATGCTCACCAAACCTCTCCTTTATTTCCTTGTATATGACAAACTGCATGGTCGTCATAGAAAACCCATGAATTAATCTGTTGTGAGCTGTAAGAATCCCTTCCATTTTATTTAAATTCAATTCAATGCCATTAAAACTATGTTTCACGTCTTGTATTGAATCCAGAAATAGTATGTAAAACCACATAATACCTGGTCAGAAGGTGAGGTCCCGCATTCCCCAGAGAGATCATGGACATAGAGAATTGCGGTCGGTAAATGTGAGAGGACAGCAAGTGTCAATTTTTCCAAATTATTTCTGTCCTCTGAAGCACACAATTAAAAAAAATGACAAACCAATCGAGCAACAAAAATATAAGCACTAACCACAACCACAGGCAAGCTGAAAATAAAAAACTTATCATATCTTGACCACAATCAGTCATGCAACTGAAAAATTGTTCATTGAGTGGTGAAGAAACATTCTCTTCTTACCGAACCCAACTAACCTATGTCATTATACTGAAAACTAAAGAACCTTAATGGAAAGGAAAACAGGGCATACACAGGACAGTACCTGCATATATATATATATATATATGCAGGTACGATAACAGTGACATGAACTTCCAAGTGGTGCTTTAAACGGAGTACAATAACAGTGACATGAACTTCCATAAGTACACCTTTCCTCCGATGCAGCGTCAAATATAGTAGTATGCATTACCAGTTTCCAACTTTTTATATGATCCAAAAGCCTATCTAGTGGGGAGACAAACTCTTATGCTAAACATTAAGCCAAAAAAAACTTCCCTTAATATATCATATGAATGGTCCATAAAGGATTTGCATTAGAAGCACAAGTTTCTAAGTTTTCATATACAAATTAATATATACAAAATTGAAATGAGACAGTTCGGAACAAGCTCATGTCAAGTTCGCCAGAAAGGGTTAACTTTGAGAGAAAATGAATTGAGTGATTGCATAAATTTGGATTGTTATAATGAAAATTAGATGCAAGCAAAGTAAAAAGAAAAGAAATTGGTTTCCCTATTGTTGGATTATCCTCATAGTCATATTTGAACCAAAATCCTACAGACCTTATATATTTGATCGGCCTCTAAACCAAGTTCCATTTACTCAAACAAGTAAGCAATGGTCATTCAGAACAGTTCATTCAGCAATGTACCATATTACTTGTGTTTTCATAATGGACTATGTATCAACCAACTAGACTAAATTTTGGTATTTAACATCGACATTCTGCATATTGGATCAATGAGTGCAACAGTTAAACATAACCACTCTATAAGATACATACAACTAGCAAATGCCAGTCACTTACCATCACATCTCTTCAGCAGGCCAGGAGTGTCTGTCACCTGTAGTCAACTTAAATTAATATTGAAAATACAAAATATATATTCATTCTAAATATTGTAGAAATTGACCGACCTGAAAAGTCTGATGGCTTGAAATAATATGACCCATTAGTATTCCTCTTGTTGTGAACGGGTAGTTGCAGATCTTAAATTAAAATAAGGAGAAAGGTGAGATAAAGACGATAATATTTGATAGTAACAATAATTGAAAAATAAGACTTTCATACATCCTCCATACAAGGAAAATCATATTTGTCATTAAAATTGTGCATACCTCAGGCTTCCCAGTAGAGAGTATACGGACCAAAGATGACTTCCCGACATTAGGAGCTCCAACAAGGCACAGTGTCGGTGCTTCTAGATCAACTACTGGCATTGCTCGCAGAGTCTGCAAGTATAAATAGTTAAAAGAGGCAGTATTCCAAAAGGAAAGGGCAAAAAAAAAGCTTTGTGACTCAACAAACCAGAGTTGCATAAATCAACCCATTAAAAGTTCTAAAATGCATTCCTAAACAAGGCATGGATCCACAGAGAAACCATTTTTAATTTATATTGAACAACTATGATTCATTTTCATAAGGATTCGACGTGATCATGGAGTGCCGGCTGTCGACTACCTGACGCCTGAGTAAAGGTTGGGCATGTTTGCTAGTCTACCTTGCCACGAAGCACAGAGGTTGACACACAGGGACTTTCCAATTATCCAGCAGTGGTACTGTTCCTTTACCCTCTCTTCGATTTTTGAGAAAGTAATCATGTTGGGAGTCTGGCTCTCGAGATTAGGAGGGCGGTGCCTCTTCGATTTTGGAGCAAGCAATCTTGTTGGGAGTGTTTTCTCGAATGTGAGTAAAGGTTGGGCATGTTTGCTAGTCTACCTTGCCACGAAGCACAAAGGTTGACACACAGGGACTTTCCAATTATCCAGCAGTGGTACTGTTCCTTTACCCTCTCTTCGATTTTTGAGAAAGTAATCATGTTGGGAGTCTGGCTCTCGAGATTCGGAGGGCGGTGCCTCTTCGATTTTGGAGCAAGCAAGACCCTAAGAAAATGAGTACTTAGATCTAACGGAGGACATGACACAAGACAGAACACAATGGCGTTCTAAGATTCATATAGCCGATCCCACTCAGTGACTTGGATTTTCCAAGTCTCCAACCGAGAAGTTTTCCTCACTCGGGAAATTAAGGGAACACTACCTCAACCTACATGCTCCACTCACAAAGCTTCAACATACAAGCTTCAACAAAAGAAAATTCAAAGAACTTAGCGAAGAAGGCTTTGGTGTATTTAACACAATACGTTGAAATGAAGGAAAGCTTATTTATTGATATCCCCGATAAGTTACAAATATGTACATATACTTGAGTCAAAATAAACAAACAAGAGGGAGCATTCACAAAGGTTGCTTAGGAGAAGTCTCAGCAGTCGGTAGAGCCCCAGAAAGAGAAGGCACCGGAGGGGGATCATTCGGAACCTCAGTACTGGACAGAACCCTAGAAGGAGGAGGCATTAGAGGTTGATCATTTGGAGCTTCATTACGCGGTACAGCCCCAGAAGACGAAGGCAATAAATGCCTTTGGAACAAACCCACAAATCTCTGATGATCAAGTAAAACCTGACCATCAGATTCCTTCATCTGGTCAAGCTTCCTCTTCATGTTTGTAGCATAGTCATGTGCGAGCCGGTGCAACTGTTTATTCTCATGCTTGAGCCCTCTAATCTCTTGTTTGAGATTCATCACTTCAGCCGCCAATGATTCAACTTGGTGGGTTCGAGCAAATAGGCGTTGGGCCATATTAGACACAGAACCTGCACACTGAACACTGAGAGCCAGAGAATCCTTAACAGCCAACTCATCAGACCGTTTGGAAAGTAGTCTGTTATCTTTGGGAGTGAGAAGGTTCCTGGCCACTACCGCAGCGGTCATATCATTCTTCATCACGGAATCCCCAACGGTAAGAGGACCAGTAGGGGAGACGAAGGATGGGCGCCATATGTTGTCTGGAGAAGGCGGGGCTGCCTCTTCAACAAGGTTCAAGTCAAAACGACGGTCGGAGGGGCCAGACATTTTCAAAGGTGTTGAAGAGAGAAGAGGTCGGACAAATCAAGATCTTAGAAGTGCAAGAATGGAGCTTCTACTGGTGGATATTCAAGTGTGCTTTAGAACTTAATGTCAGCCCCTATAAAAATCTGCACTCGACGAAGCTTCAGAAATCGAAGAGGCGTTTGCTTTCTCAAAAGCTGGGCTGCTCAGAGACCACGAGGGTCGATCTCAGAAATCGAAGAGGCGTTTGCTTTCTCAAAAGCTGGGCTGCTCAAAGATTACGAAGGCCGATCTCAGAAATCGAAGAGGCTTGCTTTCTCAAAAGCTGGGCTGCTCAGAGACCACGAGGGCCGATCTCAGAAATCGAAGAGGCACCTACTTTTCCAGCCTTGTCAGCACCTGTCACACGCACACTCAGCTTTGCGGAAATTATGGGCATTCTGTCGAAGATTTCTGGCGAAGTAGAAAACACATGAATCGTACTGTTCAATCACCCACTTCCCACACGCAACAGTAACTCAAGGGTACCACAGATAACTTTGCCAAAGTTCTCTGACAAAGTTGAGACACGTGAAGCTTGCAGCTCCTGCTACATCGCTCTGACCAAGAAGGGTAAAAGAATTGCAAAGAAACAACACTAACAAAGTTTAGACACATAAATTTTGAAGGTTTAGCTACCATATTATTACCCACAAGGGTAAAGGAACAGTACCACTGCTGGATAATTGGAAAGTCCCGGTGTGTCAACCTCTGTGCTTCGTGGCAAGGTAGACTAGCAAACATGCCCAACCTTTACTCACATTCGAGAAAACACTCCCAACAAGATTGCTTGCTCCAAAATCGAAGAGGCACCGCCCTCCGAATCTCGAGAGCCAGACTTCCAACATGATTACTTTCTCAAAAATCGAAGAGAGGGTAAAGGAACAGTACCACTGCTGGATAATTGAAAAGTCCCTGTGTGTCAACCTTTGTGCTTCGTGGCAAGGTAGACTAGCAAACATGCCCAACCTTTACTCACATTCGAGAAAACACTCCCAACAAGATTGCTTGCTCCAAAATCGAAGAGGCACCGCCCTCCTAATCTCGAGAGCCAGACTCCCAACATGATTACTTTCTCAAAAATCGAAGAGAGGGTAAAGGAACAGTACCACTGCTGGATAATTGGAAAGTCCCTGTATGTCAACCTCTGTGCTTCGTGGCAAGGTAGACTAGCAAACATGCCCAACCTTTACTCAAATTCGAGAAAACACTCCCAACAAGATTGCTTGCTCCAAAATCGATGAGGCACCGCCCTCCGAATCTCGAGAGCCAGACTCCCAACATGATTACTTTCTCAAAAATCGAAGAGACACCGCTCTCCGAATCTCGAGAGCCAGACCCCCAGCAGGATTGCTTTCTCAAAAATCGAAGAGGCATCGTTCTCCGAATCTCGAGAGCCAGATCCCCGACAGGATTGCTTGTTCGAAAACCGAAGAGGCACCACTTTCCCAACTTCAAGAGCTGGATCTCCTTGGATAAAGCTTGTCTGTAATCTTCACACGCAACATCAGCTTTCCAGATACCACAGACCACTTTTTCAAAGTGCTCTGACAGAGTTAAAACATGTGAAGCTGGCAGCTCCCACTACCGTGATATGACCAAGCAGGGTAAAAGAATAGCATTATTACTTGATGTTAGGGAGACTCCTATATATGTCGACCTCCATCCCTAACGGACAGGCAGACCTGCAAAAATGCTCAACCCTTTCTCTTATCTGAGAGGGCACTCCCAACGAAGCCTTTCGAAATATTCAGCTTTCTTACCCCCCGATAATACCTCTGTAAACAAGCTATACTATAGCAAGAATATCTCATATCATCAGGGTTAAAAGCAAGAGTATCCCATATCATGCTTTTTCCCTGTCTTTTCCTTTGGCCTTGTTCTTACCTGCAAGACAAGGAGAAAGAGAGCAATCAGTCAGTACTTGGAATCAAGCTTCCAGCCAGGAACTGACTGCCTGGAACCCCTTACCTAATTACTTACCTGGCATTGCTCTCGAGTACTCATCTTCAACATCTTATGCTTCCAGGGAAGATACCGCATCTGCCTGAGGAACAGATAGGGCAAGTGAGAAGGATACAAGGAAGCATGTGGAGACAAGCGTAACAGCACACGTGCCGATACATCCACTACTCTGTCAAAAGCAAAAGTATCCCATATCCACAGGGTCGAACGTACTCTAGATTTGATGGACTTGTTTTGACCCTCAAATTCTTCAGTCGGCCTTATACTCTGGAGGAAACCAGAAAACCCTCCAGCCCGGTTCAAGAATAAGCCTGTGGAAAGTTACTTCTTCAAAAGCAAAAGTATCCCATATCATCTCTTCTCATTTTTCTTCTCTTTATCCTTCATGCTGCCTGCAAGATAGGGAGAATGTGAACAATCAGCCGGAGCTCTGATTGCTTACCTTGTCTGTCACCTCTTTCAGCAGATCCCCTAGCCCGGCGACTTGGGGGACTCCTACTACATGGTTTGTATCGCGCTTGACCAAGCCTGAAACTACAAGTAAGCTTCAAGTGAAATTGATACATTACCTTGTGCATCTCCATCAGTTACAGATACCACCCCTGGATGGAGGAAGAGTACTTCCAGAGAAGATGCCACATCTACCTATGAGACAGATAAAGCAAGTCAAGACGATACCACACTCCGGTACTTAGAAGTTTCGTGGTTACGAGATCATTCTCCCACAATATTTCCTAATGTCATTTGTACTAAATCATTCACTTGTACTCACTAAAGGAGAGCTTGAACCTATGTACTTGTGTAAACCCTTCACAATTAATGAGAACTCCCCTATTCCGTGGACGTAGCCAATCTGGGTGAACCACGTCCATCTTGTGTTTGCTTTCCTATCTCTATCCATTTATATACTTATCCACACTAATGACCGGAGCAATCTAGCGAAGATCACAAAAAGTGACCGTTTTCGCTACCTAGGATCTATCTTGCAAGAGAACGGAGAATTAGATGGAGATCTCAACCATAGAATACAAGCTGGATGGATGAAGTGTAAGAGTGCATCCGGCGTGTTGTGTGACCGTCGTAGGCCACTGAAGCTCAAGGGAAAATTTTATAGGACGGCAATAAGGCCAGCGATGTTGTATGGCACAGAATGTTGGGCGGTGAAGCATCAACACGTACACAAAATGGGTGTAGTGGAGATGAGGATGCTTCGTGGGATGTATGGGCACACGAGAAAGGATAAGATTGGGAATGAGGATTTCCGAGGTAAAGTAGGAGTAGCCAAAATTGAAGGAAACATGAGAGAAAATCGGTTCCGGTGGTTTGGACATGTGCAAAGAAGGCCTACTAACGCTCCGGTTCGAAAATGTGACTACGGGACAGAGGTTCAGGGCCGAAGGGGTAGAGGAAGACCTAGGAAAACTTTGGAAGAGACCCTAAGAAAAGACTTGAGTACTTGGATCTAACGGAGGACATGACACAAAACCGAGCGCAATGGCATTCTAGGATTCATATAGCCGACCCCACTTAGTGGGAAAAGGCTTTGTTGTTGTATTGAACAACTATGATGCAACCAAGTAGTATGAATTATATTTCTTCTTTTTCTCAGAGAACTAGTATGAAAGTTTAGACAACTCAAAACAGTACAGAATTTAGTGATTAAAATGATAGACTACAAATACCCTTTTCTTCCACAGTGCATTTAACTTAAAGAAACCTAATGATACAAATTTTGCCTGACATAAAAAATTTTAGAATATTTAAAGTCTTGCATGCAAGATCAGATTCTCAGACACACCATATCTATAAAATGATAGATACGATATGTGTTTTGAAACAATTAAATAGTTTTTTTTTTTTTTTTTTTTGCCAAACGATAGATTTTGTTAGATTAGATGTTAAATTAGCCATTGACAGGATTCAAACTCACACTGTCATAATACACAATACATGTCGTGCCTTCCTTAAGTTCGAATGAAAAGAAAAATGAATAAACAAAAAACAAGAACCACTATAGAACCAAGTTCAGAAATCAAAGCACCTTGGCTATGTGTAACAAATCATCAACATGTTTTCCTTCACGATTAAATGTCTCTTCGACTTTCTTTATACCCTGTAGATATAACTGTAACAGAGTAAATATCTATCTACACCGCTGAAATGGAGTTTTTCTTTTGGCTAAAGAATAGAAATGACCTCAGTTAGTCTTGCCTCTGCTTCCTTCTTCGTTGTTGACTGCCACAAAATATGAGACTTTGTAAAATATTGTCTTCTAGAATCAATAAAATACATTCTCCCAAGTTTTTTATTTTAATTTTTTAATCATGGGTAGGATCTCCCTAGCTTTTTACATATAGGAAATTCCAACCATGATAAAACTGTAAATGGACACCCCTAATATGGTAGAGTAAAATCCATACAGTAGTTACACAATGCACTGTTTGTGTTTCTGGTAAGAGAAGATGCAGGTAATCCTCATAAAGCTAATAAACCACGAGTAGATGAGAAATTTCACGAATGCTCAGCAGTTAGCACATGGAAGCCAATATGAAACAGGCATGGAAGAATAATGCCGCACAACATAAAATACCACTTAAATTTCAACTAATGTTTCACCACCAATATACAATGAAGCATAAAAAAAAAAATTAAGGAGATGTCCTAGAAAGGAAGAAAGTAGCATAAGCTGCCAAGTACCAAGTGCATTGTATGCAATCATGATGGACAATATGAAGGAAGGCAGTCAAAGGTCATAAATTTCCATACTGAAAGCTCAAATTGGGAACTGTATCCACCTTAGCACAAAGAGATGCATGTTCCTTTCCAATCGACACAACCTTCTTCCTCAAAGCATCGACCTTACCCAACACCTGTAATCAAATAAAAAAGTTGAAGACCGACCAGTTGATGAAAGTCTAATACCTGTCGGCATTCTCTTAATGTCACATAATTCAGTCCTTGTGGAGAAACAATTGGAAAACTAGTTTGAAAGGTATCCATTGAAATTCATTCAAAAAGACAAGGAGAGAAAGCATTTTTTCCATTTTAGTATAATAAGAAACATCAAAACAACAACCTAACTCATATTTTTAGTACATGACTATGAGAATATGAACAAGTTGTTCCAATTAACTTTTTACTGCAATAACATCCTTGATTTATTCTGCATTGAATATTGGCCATAATTTGCTCAATATGTACCTGTTCATAATTTCCATCCCCAAGAGTTAATTCAATAAGAGACCGTTCGTAAGGGTGAAGATACTTTTTATTTGGAAAATTCTCTGAATAAGTTCTCAACGGAAGTGCCAGTTCCTGCAGATGGAAACAGAAAGCTAGTCAGTCATCATTCAACAGTCTTTCATATAAAAACGGTACAAAAGAAAATACAATCAAAAGACAAACTTCAGTTAAGAACAAACTTTCATCAATGCATCAAGTTGCTTTGCACCTCTATTTCTCTCTCGCTTTGCAATATTGGCAATACCTGAAAATAAGATTTCAAAAATCATGGCCAACAGACTAGTTGTAGGGGGCCTACAAACCAAGTTCCCTACAATTCCAATCTAATGTATTTTTGTTAGAACTGATATAAAAATTAAAATAAACACTAATAACAAGTACCCTTCGTTGGTGTTATCCTCTTAGCCTTCCTTAGTGCTGAGTACAGAATGTCAACAGATGGCATCACCATGGGTAGCTTTTGGAATGCACCAACATCTTCAATATTTTCAGGTGATTTTTCCTAGAATTACAATATTGGGATCATGGTAACACCATTACTTCTTTCTATTTTTATTCTCAAGAGAAATGAATGGTAAAGGATTGCAGGAAGGTAGGCACCAGAAAAAAAAAATAAAAAATTGATAGAAACTTGAAACTTATTTAAACTTGAGAGAACAATCCGCTTCAAGTTCTGTCACATTAGAATCAAGTAACCAAATTGACAACAATCCATTAAGATAAACGCCATTAAGATATCAAACTTACTCAAGTTGTCAAAATCAACTTCGCTGAGTTTTAATACCATATGAATGCACCAAATAATCAGCAATTAACTTCATTGCACAATATACAGCTACTGTTTCTAAAAATGAATCAAATGGATATTTCAACCATCAATGGTATACATCCACTATATTGTAGTGCATGCCTCCACCTGTATCTCTGTACACATGGTACACATACAACCTATATGCCCATATGTGGTATACATGGTACTTATAATTCTGCTGTTAGCAGGACAAACAATGTGAATTGGTCAACAAGATCGATCATTTACTACTACCATTTTCCTACAGCACACCCAATAATTCCAGCCCCTATACCACTATACAGTTAGAAACTTCTAAATCCCAAACTTCAAACACAATGTTCATGGTGGTTATTGATCAACAAAACCCAACTCCCTCGTTGACAGCTCCAGAAGGTCATACCATTATTGCAGTCGGTCATTTATACTTCAATCCTGAATTTCACATTAATTTGCACCATACCCAGATACTTATTCATAAGGTCTGTCCAACCTCTCTTACTTTTATCATCCAACAAGAAAAAGGTAGTAGTAGTAGTAGAAGTAATGCCCAAATATACTTTCTAATATGAATACAAGAGCAAACCAACCAATTACTGACTGAATCCTCTTGTTATACTTTCCATGAAACTACAAACTAATGATTACATAATGTTAAACCTTTGCTTCTTTATTCTTTTCACTTTTCCGGACCATTTTATTATTTCATATCATTTCATGCTTTGCTTCGGCCGCTAGTAACTTATCCTTACTTTCTGTTAAATCATAAATGTGCCCATGAGACCAAATAAATACAGATACCAAGGAGAAAATACCTTGGCCTTGCTCTCTGGTTTTACAACAGGTGAAGGTACATAGCTTCCCTTGACAACCTCATATGTGCTAGTTTGTATTTCCTTGCAGAAGCACAGTACTGGATAACTTCTGGCACTCGGTATCAAGTGCGGACCTGCATTAGGATCCAAATCATTTGTAAATGCCACAAGCCATGTAAGTTAAAAACCAAAAACCGTAATCACACGCCACGAAGCCAAATGGAATTTAATTTCTCGGACAAGTAAAACTTAAGAGACCAATGGAATGATTGAAAAACAAAGAGTTATGCACAAGTGGTTGGGATTCCAATGGAAAATTAAGCCTTGAGTTTCCAAACAGCAATGGCAACAAAAAGAGTTGCAGAAAATAAGAATTAACGTCCACTAAATCAAAGGGCAAGCATTCCATAGCTAAATCAAAGCAAGCAACACGTACAGTGGAATCAAATCACACAGAAAAGCTTGAGAGAGAGAGAAAGAGAGAGGGAAACCTTTTGAAATCTTAGAGATTGCGAGCGGCAATCTGTTTGGGGTCTGCCACAATTGGAAGAGAGTAGAAGCCCTGCTCATCCTTTTCCTGCGGAATTCAGCTTCTCATGTATTTGGTTCAGGAAAAGCATTGGCCGAGCGATGGAGGGGTTTTGGAGGTTTATCGACTTCCTTCTTTCAATTCCCTCCCCTCCCCTCTCCTCTTAACCCTTGAATTTTTCGACGGTGAAGATTTATGCCACGTAATAAATTAAATCCACCACTTAAAAAATCTTTTTAAACTCCTCTAGATTCTTATTTGATCACGCCCTTTAAAATATAAATAGAATTAAAACAATTGTTTTAAAAAAAATTATTTGGGGTGGAAGGTAAAAGAAGTATTTTCTTGGTGTAAATGTAGGAAATTGGTTTAAACCATAACTATCCTTTGAAATATGACTATTGTCGACTTTTTACGGGATGGTGGGAATAAATTGATTATAAACATGCTATTACAAAAAATATAAATATCACTAGATTTTAGTACTATTTTTGCTCTTGATGACACTTATCATTGAAGGAGATTTACAAAAAAAAGTAAATATCACTAGATTTTAGAGATTTATAAAGTTTAAAATGATGTGTGTTAAAAGAGATTCTAAGCTTATCATTGATGCTATTTTGTACAAGTGCAGCATCTTTATTTTAACAGAAAATCATATTTTTATACTAAAAAGTCAATCATGATACTATTCACTTTACTTTTTATTTTACCTTTATTGTTAAAACTCAAAGTTTTCAAACCATTTTCATTAGTTTTGTTAAAATAAATAGTAGTGGAAAGAACTCATGTCACATTCCATACTATGGGCTGGCTCTTCCTTCTTCTCGTCTTCTTCGTTCTCACCACTTTCCCAAAACCCATCTGTATAAAAGTGCAAATCACACACAGAACCCCACTCAATTCAGATGAACCTCACTATCAGTGGTGTCCCATTCGTCAAATGCTCATCCACTCGATAGGTATTTCTTTTATTTTCTTGCTTTCTTAAATTTATTTTTACTCCTGGAAGCATTGTATCTAAGTTTCTTCTGCAAAGCATAATTTCCTGCTGATGTTGTATGAAGCAGTGTTTGTTCGAGTTTTCGTAATGCTACATGGAGGTATAATGGTTGAGCAAAATTTATATATTTAAGAGTGATTGCTGTCCTTGTTCATAAGTTATGAACATTTTATGTGATAAGCTTAATTTGAGTGAATTAGTTTGAATTCCGGTTTACAGGAATCAATTGTGTGTGAGAATAGCATTGTTCTTACGAATTCTAATCTTGATTCTGAAGAAAGTTGAACATAAAACCAATTGGCAATATGGGGTTGCCCAATCTTTTATAAGCCCATGCAATGTCCCTCCTCTCACCAATGTGCCATGAAGAAAGTTGAGGTTCCACCATAAAACCAATTGGCAATATAGAGAGTAGCCTAAGCCCATGCAACGTCCCTCCTCCTATCAATGTGTGACTCATTCTCAACAGATTCTGAACAAAGCAGCAAACAAAATTGTCAAATGTTGTTACATTTTTAGGATTGTGGGCAAATTGCTTAGCTGAGCATGTTGCATCAGCCTTTTCCCGGGAACTCGCAGTGCCTCACCTACATTTAGGTGCCTGATCATAGTCTTCTGAGACATTGGTTGATGTTTAAGTGTTGAACTTTTATGCAAAGCTTTCTGGTGTTTGAACTGTCTAACTAAAACCTTTATTTTTCCTCTTTGTTGTGGTTTGGGTTAGGGGATGGTGTCTGTCTAAGTATTTAAAAGGTTCTTGATATCCGATGGTTGATATGATATGTGAAATTATTTTGGAGTTCAAATGGTAGACTTGGGGATCGATGGTCGATATAATAGACAGTTCAAAAAGTTTGTTCCTTATCCTACCTTAACAAATATGTTCATTCTTATTCGTTCAAAGCGTTCGACCCCTTCAGACTTTGGTCTTGGGACTAAGAGGAAATTTGATCGCAAATCTATTTGCCTTATGGTCACAGTGACAAGTTAGAAAAGTTATTTGTCTTCTGGTTACTTGTTATCAGCTTTACTTTGCCAACTTAGTATAGCTTAAAATCGAGAAAACGCTAAGCAGGACAAAAGGTCAAAAGCTCATAATCTTTCTTAGCACTACGATAATTTTCTGCATCCTATAATATCCATAGTTTAATTAAGAGTACTTTATGCATGCAATTTGTGAAATGTTAATAGTCACCAAAATTGACAAGAAAGTTATAATATCTTATCTAGCATTTAGGATTTTTAACCACAATATATATTAACAGGAAGTATATTTACTTTTAGAACAAACAATTGTGCTTCATTAGACGAGCCACTAGACATAGCATCTTAGTTTCGTCACGTTCTTTGTACCTTCAATTTTTGTCACTTGATTGCTTGCCGTAATCACCTTCCATTATTTGATGGCAGAAAATCTTATCTAGCTTGTGTCGCTCCTCTAGAAGCAATTCTATTTGATATTGATGGAACATTGTGTGATTCAGATCCCTTCCATTATTTTGCTTACCATGAAATGCTTCAAGAAGTAGGCTTCCCTCTTTATTTCTCCCTCTCTCTCTATCATCCACATGCCCGTGCGCGCACACACATGCACAAACACACTTAGCATTTTTCTCCGACTCACTCTTTGGTGTACCACAGGTAGGTTTTAATGGTGGGGTTCCTATCACTGAGGAATTCTTCAGTGAGAAGATAACTGGAGGACATAATGAGTATCTTTGTGGTATTCTTTTTCCCAATTGGGATATTGAAAGAGCAAGACAGTTTTTCCAAGATAAGGAAACCATGTACCGAAGGTAAATTCAAAAATTGTCACGAAACTGCATGCTTATTATCAAATACATTTTTGGTAGATAATGCTTTGGTATTATTTGTTCTACTTCTTCTGTAGATGGAAGGAAATTATCTTAAACTGTATAACTACAGTCTTCCTCGACTAATAGGGAATTCTATTTCCTTATCAAGTTGTGGTATTATTTCTTTCAAATATAAGGACCCTATCTCTTGTCTCAGCTTGATTTACTGAGTGATATGTTGCAGATTGGTCTCTGAAAAGGTAGAACCTGTTAAGGGCCTGGATAGGTTACGCCAATGGATTGAAAAACAAGGCTTGAGACGGGCTGCAGTAACAAATGCTTCAAGACTAAATGTCGAGCTAATATTATCAAAGTTGAAGCTCACAGATTTCTTTGAAATTCTTCTTCTTGGAGAGGAATGCGCTTGAGCAAAACCATTTCCCGACCCTTACTTGACAGCACTTGAAACGCTTAAACTGTCAAATGAGCATGCTTTCATCGTTTGAGGTTTTAGCTCTCAGAACTTTGTGCTTTGCCATTAACAATAGCATTTGATCTCCAGTTAAATTTTGGCATACCTTGCACCAATCTTTGTTCTATTTTTGGTTATTCTGTTTCAGGAGTGAAAGCTGGAGTATCAGCCGGAATGCCGGTAGTGGGTTTAGGCACAAGGAATCCCGAGGAAGCGTTGATTAGTGCCGGAGCCTCTTTCGTTGTTAAAGATTTCGACGACCCAAAACTGTGGGAAGCACTGGAAGAGAATGTGAGGAAGGCAGAGTAACAACACTTACAACTTGATATGGCAATGCCAAAGAACAATGATAAAGTAGCAAAAGGTTTAAAGCTTAATTTATAGACACTAGCACATACACTCACAAATGTGTGTGAATAATTTCGTTTCATTTTTTATTTTTTTCATTAAGAAGTGTGATTAGTTTTAAAATAAAAGTTATGAAATGTGGCACAATGATGGGCAGTTTCTTCAAATGTGGGCGTATTTTTTTTAGGGGTGTGATATGCACCCACTTATTTTTACTTTTCACTCATCCTTTTAATTTTTGGTCGTCTGATCGGATAAATTGAAGAAGATTAAATGACAAAAATTAACGAAGGGTGTGTGAGAAGTAAAAAAATGGTGTGTGGATGGCACGCCCTCTTTTTTTATTTGTTATTTAAATAGGGCATGCATTGTTTACATGGTTGTGAGGTTGGTGTGAAAAAACATCAAAATTTATGTTGCATCTAACTACTAAATTGCACATATTTTTAATTTTTGTTCAATTTTGGTGAGAGGTTAAAATGGTAATTTCATGAAATCTTAGTTAACAAACAAGTTCTATTAATAGCCAGTATAGATTATAGTATTATGGAACAGAGACATCCTCATGAAATATGTTGATCCTGCTATGTGTGACGCTTGCCGATAAGAGATTAGGACGCATTGGTATTCGTATCCTTTTTAGTTTTGCGATGCTGGTGGTGTATAAAATGTGGTATTTAAAATGTTTTAAAAATATATACATACAAGAAACAAAGTTTATAGAAGCTAGATTTATATACATAAGTTCTCAATGATAATGTTTAATTAGATTTCTGAAGCCCAATTATGTGCCACGGTAGGATGTAACAGAAGTTTTCACACAATTATAAAGCAAATACCACATAGATTTTCGACACTCATTTTCATATATTATCAATTTTAAGAATTATTTTAGAAGCTATTTGTCACAGCCCATTCCGAAACTTTTGTCGGGAAAGTCAAAATGACGGATTTACCCTTAGCGGGGGCTAAGGTACGTGTGTGTGACATTATGTGAATTATTTCTATATAATTTTTGGGATTTAAATTTTAGTTTTATAATTTGGGTTAGGGAACTAGATGATGGAGGGTGAGGATTTAATGTTGGATAATCTAAACCCTCACACTCTCCCTCTCTCTATCCCGTAGCTCTCTCTCTCTCCTCCATCTCGACTCACTCTCTCTCTCACACCCATATTGTACGGCCTCACCCAAAACCCCCCAAAACTCAGTGGATCGAAGCAAACAAGGTAAGAATCTTCATCCTTGTGATGTTTTGAGTTGATTGGTGCTAGTTTTAGGACGTGGAACCTTCGATTTCACGTGAACCCGAAACCCCCATTTTTGGTCACTGTTCATGCACACGTGAAATGTTGTATTTCAGGGAATTCTAAGCTTATAGTGAGCTTAGTGAGGTCCCAAGGAAGCTCGGAGTGCTTCGATTGAAGGATTTGGACGTCGGGATCACGAGGTTTGGTTTTGGCCGGTTTTGCTTGAATTTTTCCGGTGAGATTTAGTTGTTTTTGAAGCTTAAAAATAGTGTATTGTGATTCTACATGTTTGGGGCTTCATTTTGGTATAAAATACGAAGAAAATGGTTGAGAAACGAAGGAGAACGAGACGTTCAAAGTTTGGCCGGAAACTGGCCGCCGGAAAGTTCAGTCCGGCGAGCCCGAGGTTAGGGATGGTGCGCGTGGGGACGCGTGTCCCCGTGCCTGTCCTAGCGCGTGCGGCCTCCAAAAAATTTTCTAAAAATTTCTCGACGTCGAGTAGGTCGATGTGGTATATTCATATACCCAAATTGAGCATTGTATGAGAAGTTATTTCGAATTATTGGTTATGTGTTTAAATTAACGTTTTTATAGTTGTTTCGCATATAGGTGACACCTATCCCGACGACGAGCGTATCCAGGGACGTCACGGGGGTTACGACCCATCGACTTATCAGTGAGTGGACAGTTTTGTTTTCATATTACCTATATACAACTGTTTTTCCTAGAAAATGCGTTTATATGAAAATTATGAATTAATTTGCCATGCATGCAATTGTTGAGATAATTAGTTTGATAATTGATGCATATATATGTGAATTGACGTGGTGGACGCACATGTGAGTTTTATTATTATTCAGATGAGTTATTTTATATGAATTGCATTGAAAGCTCATAACCTGCACCTAGGTGTTAGTGCTTATATTGTTATTCACCACACCGCACGCTCGTCTTGGATCCAAGTAGGTGGATGTCGTACAGACCATGTGAGGGTTCCGACATGCTAGTCGTATAGATCACTAGATGTGATTCCGACTAGTGGGTGACCTTAGTTATGCGCGCTGATGATTGATGAGAGAAGCACTAGAGCGTAATTATACACCTTTCATCGTACATACTACTTTATGTAGTTCCGAGTGACGTGCAGAGTTGGGCCGTATAGGTCACTGTGGTGACTCCGGCTGAGTGGGATGTTGAGCTTTAAAATCAGCCTTACAGGACCATTGTAGGATCTCCGGTTGATTTATTATTTCACCTGATTGATATTGATGCATTCTGATTATATTTTGGGCATGGCATATCATTTCTAAGATGTTATGTTAGTGGATGTGAGCTGAGTTTGTTGATGTGTATATATATACGTTTATATACTATTTTCTGGGAAAGTATACAGGTTTTACAGTGAGGGGTTAGAAATGTTTTAAATGAAATGTTTTGGAAAATCTTTGGTTTTACTGACCCACTCATCTTTGTTTTGTGCCCCTCCAGGTTCTAGTTAGCGGTTGGTGGCTCTCGACGTCCTTTTTTCGGCATTCTGACAGACGCTTTACATGTAGGACTCACCTGCGGGTGATGTACTTTTATTTTAATCCTACTTGACTGCACTTAAACCTATGCTCTGAATTTATGTGTTACTTTATAACTCATCCTTTTATTCTAGTAGGTTGTTCTACTAGAGATTGGTTTAAATTCCTTCATATTCTGTTATATCTTGCTTCCGTGTCGCACTTTTGGTTACGTCACGCTCACGTAACGGCCAGCACGCCTTGATCCTCTGGGTCGGGGTGTGTCAGTTTGGTATCAGAGCTTAGGTTGCAGTCCTGTATAATTGTTAATGCTTTAATGATCTTTTGATGTTTTATGTCAGAATTATGCCGCCTCGTAGAGAGCGTAGGGAGTCCCGCCGTACTCCTGACCCTAATTTCTCGGATATCGTTCAGTTGGGGGAAGCAATGGCTCAGGCTTTTTAGAATGTAATTCGTCCTCCTCCCCCACCTCAGAGGACACCCTTGGAGACCATGTACAATTTGAAATTAGATCGTTTTATGGGTGATGAAGGTCATGAGGGGGCAGAGAAATGGCTAGATCATATTGAAAAGACGTTTCAGGTGATGCAAAGTTAGGGGAACTTTCCGGCTGATAGGTGGGTAGAGACCACTACCTGGTTTTTGGGTCGAGAGCCGGCAAATTGGTGGAGGAATCAAACGCAGTTTATGTCCCCAGCTATGGCATCTGATTGGGAGGTATTTAAAGATAATTTCAAGAAAAGATTTGTCCCCCCAGAGTATATTGATCGCAAGAAACAGGAATTTACTCGGTTGAAACAGAGGAATATGACAGCTCATGAGTACTACAAAAAGTTTACTGATTTGTCTCGCTACGACCCTGATACAGCTGGTAATCAGGGAGAGATGCTTCGACATTTCAAATTGGGAACTAAGAGAAAGTGGCGTACCTTTGCCAGTGCACTTCCCTGCGCCGATTACCATGAGTTTTTCGAGATTTTGGTTAGGATGGAGAACTCTGATAATCTTCCCAGTGAGAGTGAGGATGACGAGGACAAGAATGATGGTCAGAAGAAGGATGATAAAGGTAAGGGTATCTTTATTCCGGGACCTCGTAAGACTCATAATTTTAAGAAGAGTGGAGCGAGTTCGAGTTCTTCTAGTGGTGGATATAGTATTACTGGCCCGAGGAGAGGTGGTGGTAGATTTTCTGGTGGGCCTAGATTTCAAAGGCAGAGGGATTCTGGTGGTGCTGGTGGTTCTGGCGCTCCGTGGTGCCGCCGTTGTAATTTCCGTCATCATGGTGAGTGTAGGAGAGGTAGTGGTGCTTGTTTTACTTGTGGGCAAATGGGACATCGGGCTTCTCAGTGTCCCCAGGGTTAGCAGAGACCGCAGCAGACCATTATGCCACCTCCAGCGCCGATTCAGCAGAGCTTTGGACCAGGCGGTTATGGCCAGTCGGGTCGTGGTGGTGCCTACCACTACCAGGGGGATGCTGCTCGGTATGCTCCCGGACCTTATCAGTATCCCTAGGAGCCTTATCCTCAGGCAGGGTATTCTTAGGACTTTGGGGGTTATTCTTCTTATTCGTCTATGCCAGCTGGTGGATCTCAGTGGCATCAAGGAGGTCAGCCCCGTCAGGGGGAAGTTGCTACTGGTGGTGCAGGATCATCTAGGCAGCCTAGTCAGCCAAGCCAGGGATGTACTTCTCAGGGACGAGGTAATCAAGGCAGTAGAGGTCGTGGTAGACGACAGCAAGCTCAGGGGCGTGTTAATCACATCTCACTGCAAGAGGCTCATAACCATCCAGACTTGATCATGGGTACGTTAAATGTTCTTGGTCATTTTGCTAAGGTTTTGATTGATTGTGGTGCTACGCATTCTGTGATTTCTCATACTTTTGCTCAAATGACCTAACATCACCCTTCACCTCTAGGATTTGATTTAGAGTTTGCCATGCCTAGAGGAGATAAATGTTATGTTGATAGTGTGTATCTTGGGTGTCCAGTGATGGTAAAGGGCGTGGTTATGTCAGCTGATCTTATTCCGTTAGATATTGTGGATTTTGATGTGATTCTAGGAGCTGATTGGTTGCATTATAATCATGCACATATTGATTGTTATGGTAAATCAGTTACTTTTTATCGTCCTGGACTACCCGAGGTTACTTTTGTGGGCGAAAGAAGTGGGGTGAGACATGGTGTTATTTCTGCCATAAGAGCAAGGAAATTATTATCGAAGGGTTGTCAGGGATATTTAGCACATGTGGTGTTAAATGATGTTGTTCCTACTAGTATAGAAGAAGTTGGTGTGGTCAGACATTATCCTGATGTATTTCCTGATGATTTGCCGGGGTTGCCGCCAGACAGAAAGGTGGAATTCTCTATTGATTTGCTTCCAGGTACTGACCATATATCTCTAACTCCTTATAGAATGGCTCCTGCTGAGCTGAGAGAATTGAAAATTCAGTTGCAAGAATTACTTGATAAAGGTTTCATTCAACCTAGTTCGTCACCTTAGGGTGCCCCAGTATTATTTGTGAGGAAGAAAGATGGAACTCTGAGATTATGCATTGATTATAGGCAATTGAACCGGGTAACGATTAAAAACCGTTATCCATTGCCTCGCATCGATGATTTGTTTGATCAGCTGAAAGGTGCGTGTGTATTCTCTAAGATTGATTTGAGATCCGGGTATTATCAGTTGAAGATTAAAAAGGAAGATGTACCTAAGACAGCTTTCCGAACTCGTTACGGACATTATGAATTTCTGTTTATGCCATTTGGGTTGACTAATGCACCTGCAGCTTTCATGAGGTTGATGAATGAGGTATTCTAGCAATATCTTGATAAATTTGTTATTGTTTTTATTGATGATATTACTCTAAATCTAAAGCAGATCATATCCGACATCTTAACTTGGTATTAAAGAAATTGAGGGAGCATCAGTTGTATGCTAAGTTCAGTAAATGTCAATTTTGGTTTACTGAAGTGGCATTTTTGGGGCATGTTGTATCGGCTCAAGGAATTCAAGTTGATCCTCAAAAGATAGCAGCGGTGAAGAATTGGGAGCAACCTCGAACCGTCACTGAGGTACGAAGTTTTCTTGGTTTAGCAGGTTATTATCGACGGTTTGTTCAATATTTTTCTATGATTGCTTTGCCGTTAACGAAGTTGACCAGGAAGGATGTTAAATTCGAGTGGGATGAAAATTGTGAGCGGAGTTTCCAGCAATTGAAATATTGCCTCACTCATGCTCCAGTATTGATACTTCCTGATGATAGCGGTAATTTTGAGATTTATAGTGATGTTTCCTTGAATGGTTTGGGATGTGTTTTGATGCAGCATAATAAAGTGATTGCTTATGCTTCTCGACAGTTGAAAAATCATGAAAGGAATTATCCTACTCACGATCTTGAATTGGCAGCCATTGTTTTTGCTTTGAAGATTTGGAGGCATTATTTATATGGTGAGAAGTATAAGATCTTCACTGATCACAAGAGTCTTTAGTATCTGTTTACTCAGCATGATCTTAATCTTCGTCAGCGAAGGTGGATGGAATTGTTAAGTGATTATGACTGCACTATTGAGTATCATCCGGGTCGTGCTAATGTGGTAGCTGATGCACTGAGTAGGAAACCTCAAGGTAGACTCAATGCCTTATATGCTAGCCGTGTTCCTCTTCTTGCTGAACTGAGGGCAACTGGAGTAAGGTTGGAGTTGGAACACCGAAGTGGAGCTTTTCTTGCTAGTTTTCAAGTCAGGCCAATCTTGGTGGATCGTATACTCGAAGCTCAGATGGTGGATGAGGAAATTCAGGAAATGATTCAATTAAGAAGTGAAGGGAAAAAGAAAGACCTCAGAATTCGAGAATCAAATGGTATGCTTATGCAGGAAAACATAATGTATGTTCCGAATAATGAGGAATTAAAGAAGGAAATTTTGGATGAAGCGCATTGTTCAGCTTATGCGATGCACCCGGGAGGAACTAAAATGTATCACACCATTCGACCATTTTATTATTGGCCGGGTATGAAAAGGGAAATTGCAGATTATGTGAGTAGATGTATTATTTGCCAGCAAGTTAAAGCAGAAAGAAAGAAGCCATTTGGGCGAATGCAACCACTTCCCGTTCCCCAGTGGGAATGGGAAAATATAACCATGGATTTCGTGTATAAACTTCCTCGTACACGAAACAGATTTGATGGTATTTGGGTGATTGTGGATCGACTTACCAAGTCAGCGCATTTCATTCCAGTGAGGGAGAAGTATCCTCTGAATAAATTGGCTAAGTTGTTCATTACGAAGATTGTGAAGTATCATGGAGTTCCAGTGAATATTATTTCTGATCGAGACCCAAGATTTACTTCTAAATTCTGGGTGGCTTTTCAGGAAGCTTTTGGTACGCAATTGCTTTATAGCATTGCTTATCATCCTCAAACTGATAGGCAATCAGAGAGGACTATTCAGACGTTGGAGGATATGTTGAGATCTTCAGTATTACAATTTGGTGATTCCTGGCATGATCGGCTAGACTTGATGGAGTTTGCCTACAATAATAGTTTTCATTCGAGCATTGGTCAAACTCTCTCTCCCTCACAGATAAATGCATAAGCTGTGTGGACGTAGCCCAAATCTTGGGGTGAACCACGATACATCTTGTGTTATTTACATTACTTGCAGATTCACGGTCGGATTTACGTTGTTACAAGACCTCTGGTTTTGTGCATCAACAAAACGTACCAAAATAAAAATAATGTATGAATATTAACAATATGTATCAAATCAAACGTACCAAAATTACAAATAAACAGACCAATTAATAATTTTTGTAAATTCAAACATACCCGCAGATAATATATACGTAATGTATTGTACCTAATAATAATTCGTCAACAATCATACTTAAAAAAAAACAACAAAAAAAAAAATTTCACAAAAAATTGAAAAAATTACACAAAGCTGATCACCAACTATTTGAAAAAGAGAAAACCATTTAAAAAAGAAATAATATTAAATGTTTGCATAACAAAAAAAAAAAACTATGGTCGAAAAAAACATATTTGGAAGAAGAGAATATATAGTTTAATTACTAATATCTCCATTAAATAAGAAAAAGTGCATCATGCAGATAAAAGGATAAATTAAAAAATTATTTTAATTTTAAAAAATAAAAATGATTATTGATCAAAGCTCTTTAATTAAATTTAAAAAAGGCACAAATATTTAATTTAAATGATATAAAAAACTATAGAAAATTCTAATTTTTCGAAAACCCACTTAAAATCTTAATTAAATATCCATGAATTCATTAAAAAAAAATTAAAACCCCTTAAAATCTTAATAATACACAACCTTACAATATGTTTGGATGAGAGAAATAAACTTGGAATTTAGATAAAAGTCAGAATTTATAAATTGACATGCACCAATTCCCTTATTTGGATTTATAACATAGAAATTTAGAATTTCAGCGTGGAAAAAAAACTTATAATTTGAGGCCTCCAATTTCCAAGTTTAAATTTCATGTATATATGTGTCATTTTCCAATTTCTATGATTGAGAATTTAAAAATAACAAATTTCGTTTTCAATTCCATTGTTCTTTTAAGTTAACCAAACAACAAAATTTACAAATTCTAAAGAATAAAATCCCTTTATTTCAATTTCCGTCATTTTAAAATTTAATCTTAAATTTGTGTTAGTGTAACGCGTATAGGATGGACAAAATCCCCGCGCGGGACTCTCTTATCGCCGCCCCTTTCTCATCAGTACAAGAAGCTCCTTCCTCTGGATTTGCATCCTAAGAAACCAGGGCCATCAGGACCCTTCTCACCAAGCATCGGGTACGGCTGATCTCCATCCCATTTGAACCCGATTTATAGTTTCGGTAATTATGCCTCTTCCCTTTTCTCTTTCTATAATTTCGTGAATTGGGTTTTTGTATCTGGATAATTTCGTGAATTGAGCTCATCTGATTTCAATTGGAGTTTATCGTGATTATTTTTCTGATTATTTGGGTATTAATGTGGGATTTGATTATTTTCCGATTGGGTTTGGGATTTGATTATTATTTGGGTATAATTGGGTTTGTGATTTCATTATTTTCTGATTATTTGGGTATTAAAGCTTGGTTTTGAAAATATTCATGTTCCTCATATATTCTATGTGACAATTTATCTGCACTTCCGGTTATTTGTGAGACAATGCTGGGGTACAATTCCTTTTTTCTGCTTTGCAAATGAGTTCTGTTTCTGCTTGCTTTTCTGGGGTACAGTGTGGGTTTGCGGTTTTTAGCCGAAAGTCTCTTACTTTGCAATCTCTGGTTTTGAAGAGTTACTGGAGAGGAAGAGCTAAAGCTTCTTCATTTTCATTAATTTTCTTTTAAAATATTGCGGTCCAGAATGTTTCTTTTTTCCTACTATTTCCAGATTGTCTCTTTAAGTTATTCATGTTTTAATTTTCTGTAGATCTGTTGTTCGAATCCAGTGTTTGGTAGATCTATGGGTTTCGTTAGATATTGGTTCTGTAATTTAGTTTCAAATATTTCAATATTTTGGAGTAATTTGTTGTACTAATCAGTGTTTGAGATAGATTTAATTTAAGACAGTGAAGAAGCTCGACTGCATCAGCAATGGCGACGGTGCCGGAAACCTCGTCGGAAGAGAATCCAACCCTATCACACAGCAATTCCATAAGCCACAGTCCCCAACCCCTAGACCAACTCACCACACCGTGGGTCGACTATGCCGTCGAGCAGGCTCGGATTTACCAGAAGAACGTTGAAGAAACCTTTGAATCCGCCATTGCAGCTTCTAGGTCACGTCTCTCCGAGATTCGAGCAACCTCCGCCGCTCATTTCAGCCAAACTATTGTAAGGAGACAAATTCCCCTCAACTTTTGCTGAGCTTACAAATTTTGGTAATTGAGATTGCTTGGCACAGAGGGAACTAACAAAAGTTTTTTATTTTTTCACTTTGTATTACGTAATTTAGATTATCTAATAGTTAATGAAACTTTCAAAAGTTTAGATTGTTAATTTTATAATTTTATGAGGAAAAAATTGTGAAAAGAAATGTGGTTTGTAATTGTGTCTTGTTTTGTGCATAGTGTTGATTCCGATAATTCAGAATTTATTTGCACCATGCCGAAAGTATTGCGTTTGGGCATTATTTTCCGTCAACACACACGAATCATTAGTTACTTGGAGAAAGTTCTAGTTGATGATGAGTTTATACTTATTTGAGTTGAATGTGTGAATGCAGAACTCTCTGGAAGATATCAAATCTAATTGTGGTGCTTACGAGGAACTTTTATTTGGGAAGATTAAAGGTAACTGTTGGTTTATCATTTTTTTCCTTTGAGAAGACGAAAGTAGAGTTTCCCATTTCTTTTTGTTTACATTGTTGATTATTTTAGAAGTTTATATTTACACTTTTTTGGTGCAGAGGGTGTTCATGTTGCAGCTTCAAATCCCATGATTACAGCTGGAGTTGCAACTGGATTGGGGTTTCTGCTTCTGAAAAGTATGCATTAATTTCATCGGCAGATTCTGTCATTATCGGTTTTTGAATGGTTGCGTGCATTCAAACTTTGATTGCTACGTAGTCCACATAACGTTATCCTTTAGTACTTACTCTAGTAGGTAACTAATCTAAGAAAACCTGAGATGTTAAATCTCATGGATGCTACTAATTATAGATGACCGGCAACACTTGAAGTTGTATAGCAGGCAATTTTAGTATATTAGATTCCATGATAGTACTGTATGTGGACTACATTGTAGATCTAATCACAATTTAAGATGTAAAAAGTTTTACTTAATATCAAGTATCAATCCTTGGTCATTACCCAATTTTTAGTTATTTATTTATTTGTGTCTACCTGCAGGACCACGACGCCTCTTGTACCACAAAGCCTTGCGCCTTTTTGTGAGCGAAGAGGTAAGCATGGACTGTTTAAACTTTAAAGACACATTCAATTGCATTGTTAGAATCACCAACACCTTTCAGAAAGAGGTGAATCTTCATATTTAGTGCATTGTGTAGCTATGTGACAATGACCAAGAGATGACTAGAGTTTAATATGATATTTATTATTCCATACTCTGGCAATACTTGGTTCGTACGTCAATTTTTATGATCAATGACCAGCTAGCTAATGTTAGTGGCCTTTTCTGAAACTTGTTTCCAACAGTCTGAGCATTCTTTTGTCCAATATTTAGGTAGTTTCATTATTACTCTTATTTGTAATGTATCAAAGAAAACAAGAACATGGTGAGGGGAAGAAAAGTCAGAACCATGAAGACCTTTGTTCTCTAGAGCCAATTAAGGTGACATGGTAATAATCCCAAAAGTTGGCAGTATAATGTGCATTTAAGAAGGGAAGTTTATGTGAGAAACTAATTTCATAGGAAAAAATTAACAACAATTCAACTAAGTTAACAAAAGATTTTTGTGGCATGATGCGAGAAAACAAGGCTTAAAACTCATGAAACTGTATTTTAGCAAGCACATGATGCATAGGCATAATATCATACATGGGGATTGCTTCAGCACTTGTTTCTTTGTGCAGTCTTTACTTTCTAGAGCTGATGCCAAAGTTAAGGAGTTGCGACATTCAATTGATCTTCTAAAGGCTGAAAGTGAAAAATTAGAGGTGAACTCTCTCTCTCTCTCTCTCTCTCTCTCTCACACACACACACACACACACATAGTCATTCACTGTTACAAAATCTGTTGCTCGTTTGTGCCTTGTGCAAGGGAATTCTTACTGATATAGATTATATCGGAGAAACTCTTTTGCAAAGGAAATATATGAAGAATATTGGACGTCCATACTAGTTTAGGATGTATGAATTGAATACCGAGTAGCATAATCAACAAGAAAAATAGTTTTTTCCTGAAAATAAGATGTGTTGCTTTTCTTTAGCTCCAAAATTTAGCAAACATAGGGTTGTCATTGGCATAAGAACCTTGGGATGATTTTGAAATTTTCATTTTCTCTTTGAATTTACCATATCAGATGTTTGAGAAATAGCAACTAGAAGTGCCAATTGAACAGTCTACCTGAGTAGTTAGCTAAACGGTACCAAAAGGCAGCCACTGACTCTGACAGAACTGTACATGCACAAACTGGAAAACCTTTGGGTTCAAAGGTTTGATTGTCACCTGAAAAATTGTGAGAATAAATGTTAAAGATTTTTCTATGAGCATCATTAAAGTTTGAGGTAGATATCTGATCATTCATATGCCACCTGACAATGAATGGGGAAGATTTCCTTTTCCAAGGGCAGCCTATGAATTAATGTGCAAGAAAAACTTTATTGTAACAACTTTAGAAGGATGGTATCAGTCTTCTATTAACATGTGGAAAATTTGATGGATGATTGAAATATAAAACTTGAGTCGAAAATAGGTTTTGCATTCTGGGTGAAAGATGTAGGTTTTGCATTCTGGGTGAAAGATGTAGGTTTTGCATTAATGAAGGGAAAGAAAGGAAGGGTAAGCAAAGTGTTTGCATAGTGGAATGTCCTGATCGATATTGTGCTTTAACAAAATGAGGGGGATGGAATCATTCTTCTATTAACATGAGAAAGAAATTAACCACGTGAAGATGATGTAACTTGAAGTTGAAGGATGAAGTAGTTTCAAAAGGCAGACGTACATTCTGGTTAATGGATTATATTTGTGCATTAATAAGGGGAAAAAAATAATTCTTAAAAGAATTAAAGGATGATTAATTGCTTGAATAATAGAATGCTATTATGCCCAGTTTAATAGTTTGCGCCCAGTTTCTTGTCTGTCTACCTTGGGACCTGGAAGGGCAGGGAGGGGTTGATATGGTAACGTGACAAATTTATGAAGTTGTTCTAGTGGGGTATTCCGAGGGTGCTAATCATATGCATTTGCCATTTAGTTAATGTCTTGTAGGCATGCATCAGTAGGCAACAGCTTCTTCGAAGACTTTGGCTGCTAGCTGTGAGAAAAGAATTATTGTAATGTTAGTTCAGGCAGTCAGATTGGTCATCATTTCTTGGAGTGACATTAGGTTTAACCTGGGCAAGCAGTTTAGTATCATTTGAATTGCAAGAGCTACTTCAACCCAAAAACTGAAGAGTTGATTGTGAGAAACTAATTTGTTTGAATATTGATATAAATGAATGAGTCAAGGACAAGAAGTAAACCCTGCAATGATCATGAAAGAAGCAAAATTAATTAGACTAAATAAAGATTACAGAGAAAATTGCCTTTCCTGCTCTGAGTTTCTAGCCTGCTTTTAGTGCTCATCGTGTTTAATCTGAGGAAGCATATCTAGAAATTGAACTCATGGGTATGGTTATCGTTTTCAGAAGCGGGCATTACATGCTGAAGAGGAATCGACAAGGGGAAGGACAAAACTCAGGTTTGCATTTATAAAAGTGGAGCAATTTATAATTCACTCCCATTGCCGTAGCACTTACTTTTTATGTCCAAATTTCTATTTGCAGACAAACAGGGAAACAAATCCAAAGTGTGATTCGCTCAGCTTATAAGGCTGAAAGACAAGCAGCAGGTATGCAAAACCTTTTGACTCTAGAGTTTGATAACATTAAGCAGTTAAAAGGGGAGGCGAATGAGACATTTTGTTTCTGTTGCTTGAACATTGTTTTTTCATTCTATCAGGTTTGAAAGATATCCTTGGAGAGCTTCCCAGAAGAGAAGCAGCTGTGTTTCGGTCACAAGTGAGTTATTTGATCATAGTATTGCACTTATTCATTTCTTCCTTATCCAGAAGTCGAAAACATATATCTTAAAGACTTAAAAGTTAAAACTCATAAATACAAAATCCACTAAAGAAAACGGATCTTTGAAGAGGTTTATCACCTTGGGAAAGCATGTTACTCACATAGACAGTTCACTGAAAATAAAGACAGTGGATGAGATAGAAAAAAGAAATTTCTCCATCCATGTCCCATGTTTCTGCTTATCCACTGGTTTGTATAAAAATTCCTTGTTGCAAATTTCACATGCACTTTGCACAGGAATGCTAATCTTGGGTTGTCTCGCTTGCAGGTTTCCAAACTAGCTATCGAGGCAAAGAAAGAAAGGAATGCTTTGTCAAAGGAGGTCACAAAAATTAGCAATTATGGGATCTCAGTCTGAGAATTCTCACCTGCATTCCGTCGTTAGAATGTACCTCATCAAAAGTGTCAATAATTGAACTAACTGCAGTACTTGGAGCAATCCGTGCTCATGAGTTTTGTAGAAGGCGATATTGCTCAAGACTACAAATGTCAGCGTCACGTTAGGACTATGGAGATAAAAGTTTGAGAGTGATAAGTTGAACCACAGGCTTGTTAATTAACAACAAAACTTGCCCAACTTGCCGGGCAGTCTCACTAAATTTTTGTTGGAGTCACGAGTTCTTAGCTTTTATCTTGACCATTATCAAAGTCTAATGCTCTCAAACATCAAACATTAGGTCATTCCCACTTTGTCCATGTTTGAGTATCTGAACTGAAAGAAATGGAAAAATCCTCTCTTCCGGTGCGGTGACTTGAGCACTCCATTTGTAGCCTCGCATATTTCTCTTCCAGAGTTTTGAGTGTCTCTCATGCATTTGATGCAATTACTAGATTTAATCCTAATCGTAGTAGGAATTCCTCCCTATATATATAATCTTGTGTATTCGACCAAAAAAAAGAAATGCATACATAATTTTGTGTATGTTCAAAGAACACTACCTCCTCAAATTGAAACATAACAGGTCTTATTTAAAAATTAAATAAAAGATAAGTAAATCCATTATAACCTCTCTCAACCCCAGGAGGATCGTCTCTGGATCTTTTTTTATGAGGATCTGGGAATCCTTAAATCGTGTTCATTCATCGTATATAGTACGGTCAGTTTTTGTCAAGTACTATTCATATTTAATTTAAAATAAAAATATTTAAAATGATTTATATCGCACAATGTATGATGAACGGGCACGATTTAAGGATCTCTAGAATCCTCACAAAGAGGATCCGGAAAGGATCCTTATTCCTCTCAAGCACACCCTACGAGCGTGCATAGTTTGCATATATATACAGGCCCTCTTGACCATTAGATTTGGCTTTAATAAAATTCTGTGGTTGAGATTAAATCATAGGCCACATAATCTCAACCACAGAATTTCATTAAAGTCAAATTTAATGGTCAGGAGGATGTCCCATTTTTTATTAAAAATGAGGATCTCTTCCCTTAAAGGCTTCTTATATGAAGAAGTGGCAGTCGCACCATCCCCATCATCAAAGAGTTCTTTCTTTCTCTTTATTTCTTGTTAATGTTTTTGCTAGCCAACTTCATTATGAGTTACTAAGTACTTTAGTTGGGACTTGGTTGAAGTCCTAATCATGTTTCCTTGAGTATTTTCGATACACTTTTGTTACAAGAAAATTTGTTGATTCTTTAATGGTTAATTCCTATTTTAATTCCAATCTTATTGAGTTATTTTATGATTGATCACCATAGAATAGCTTTGTAATTGAGTTTGTTACATTGATAAATTTAGATGATCAAGTCTTGTACCTATGCCGAGTAACAAGAGAACTAGCTACGGTTGTTGGAATTAATTATCACGAATAATTGGAATAGATACAATGTTCTAGGATTTGCGTGTTTGTCATTTTCCATTGTATTATGCTTTCTCGGAGTGCAGCTTAGTAGATACCATGCTAAATACTTGGAGAATGAAAAAAAGTTAGTGTAAACAACCATGCCTAATTTGTTGTTTAGGGAAATCAATAGCTTAAAGAGTAAATACCATGCCTTTAGGTTGACAAACGTTAAACATCTAAATTGTCTTGAATCATCATGTGTACCGATTATTTAGGCGAAAAAGATTAGAGATGGAAACCGAAGTCCTAACCGTTCAAACATCGTTTTCAAAACCCTTATTGCCAATTACTCTTATTTGCCTACGTTCTTTTTTATACTTTTAAATTTAAGACATCTCAAACTATTTTGTGAAACCTTTATGTGCATGTTTGCTAGTTTTGTGAATAAATTAATTTAAGTTCTTAGGAATCATAACCTAGATACCTATTAGTGCAATCCTTGTGGAAATGATCTCGTACTTGCTTTATATACTATGTGTTTAATCTCGTGCATTTGCGAGTTTAAAACGTGTAATTAATAGCTTAATATTTAGGTTGCTAATTTCGTAACAAGTTTATATATATATATGCATGTAATGCATACATATGCATATTCTCAAACAAAAAACAGCAATCAAACATAATAATAATAATAATAATAATAATAATAATAATAAATCTGATATATTATATAAGGAGTGGAATACATAGGTTTTAGATATGTACAGAAGATTACTATAATAACAGCAATCAAACAAAATACCAGAATTAATCTGACCAACAATTCAACATCCCCAATCCCAAACCATCAGAATTTGGTTCAACAACAAAACTACATACAACAACACTTCAACAAATTCGGTCGTGGTCGTGGTCGTGATCGTGATCGTGTTCGTATATCCGCAGCAGCAGTAACTATGAAGTCTCTGAACATTAATCCATCTCAGCGGATCCATGCTACAGAATCAATCTCATCCCTTGCCGACTTGTACAGTTCTAGCCTTTTAGCACACTGGTGCCTCCTCTCCATCAACGCCGGATCTTCGTCAAGCAGCTGGGAAAGGTGCTTAGCCTGAAACACAAACCAAAGCAACAACAATTATAAAACACAAGCAATAATAGTTGTTAGGGTCCAAACAATCAAAACATTGCATGTAAGACAAGAGAGTACCTCTCTCTTCCCTATTTGTATGTAGAAGTGATTCAGCAACGACGTATTAGCCTCTTTGACTTGACAATGAACAACGGCCTTGGGGATTGTGTTCCTCAGTGTCTCAGACACCATTCCCACATATGAGGATACGTTTGATCCTATCCTCCGAAAGTGGCCCTCTGAGTAGCGGTCCATGGCAGGGGCAGGGGCGGGTGTTGTACCAGGCCTTCCCGCTGGTGTTGAACCAGGCTTTCCCGGGTTTCCTGGGTTTCCGGTGTTCTCCATTTCCTGTGGAAGTCTCCGAAAGAAATCCACAGTCAAATATGAAGATTCCATGTCCACTAATCGAAGAGTTGTCTTCTTACTTTCATTACGGAACCTTTCCAAGGCCTCATTACATGCAGCAGCTATTTCAGCTTGCAGAGTCGGAAAGCGCTTCAATTCCTGAGTTACAAATATCAATATCATGCCCCTTTCTCATTCAAAGAACACCAGTTAAACTTTATAACCAACAGCAAAATTCCGTACCTGAGTTTCTGCTAATGACTTCCTCACAAGTTCTTTCAAGACAAAGTGAACCTAAGGTGTGGGTTTTTGGTCAGTAAGAGAAAAAAGAGTGATCAAAAGTTCTGGACGACTAGACGAACTTTAAGAACACTTATAGCAAACCCAGAATAATAGAGTGTAAAGAAAAAAAGGATAACTTACAGCATCCACGGAAGCTTCAGCCGGCCCTCTAAAATAACTCAGTGACCCCTCAATTAGGCGGCGGTAACCTTGCTCCGGAGCAATCAAGTGTGGCTGATAACCGTCAGCCTCTGAAACCACTTTCCTTACATTCTGCAGAGAAAGATGTCGATCAAATGGAAGCTTCCTCAATGCAGCAGGCAGTTGGTTGTCAAAGACACCATAAATCCGATCACCTCCAGCCCGTCTAATACGACAAAATGAACAAAGATATCATCAAACCACAGTAGTGCAGGGAGTTTTTTTGGTCAAAAGAAATCAACAAATTCATCTGATGATACTACATACAACTTTAACATCATAAATCCCTGTGAAGCAGAGTATTACGCAGATCCAGCACATGCAACCACCAAGGTTCCCAGATCCAGCAGAGAAAGGGTGCCTCAAAAACTACTAAAACCAACCCGAAGCCAAAACCTAAGGAACCCAATTACTAACAAATTTTCAAACCTTGACAGTCGGAGGTGGTTTCGTATTAAATATCAGAACCAGCCAAAAGAGCTAATGCTAAGTAAGCACACTACGTTAGATTTAGATCACCTGCATTGGGTTGTCCAGCACACTAGATTGAATACAGAATACCCGCATGGAATTTACAATCATATGAATCAATCATATCTAAAGAAAATTCAGCTTATGCCAATTTTGCTAAGGATTTGGGAACTAAAGACGCAAACATTAGGTAAACAATCCCCAAAAACTTAAAAAGGCATACATTGAAGGGATGAAGTTAAAACAAGTCGATCTTACCCTCCATCTAGATGCTCCTTGAAAATCCTGTTAAATGCACGGCAGAGTTCCAGTATAGCGTACAATTGAGCCTAAAATACAAACTCTTGGTCACAAACTCATGATTGCTCAAAGATCATCCAATTTATGATCAAGTGCCGCAGATAAAGACAGCTTACCCCAGCATCAACAGCAACAGGCCTACCAAGATGGTCCAACTCGGATTCAAGTTCATCAATGCTTTTGTTAATCATAGATAAGATACTTGGTATTCGAGCCCTAATCACAGTCTCCAAATGCTACAAACAAGATCAATCCATCAAAATGATACCCTATTACATTAAGCAACAAAAATGATACCTATTTTAAGGAACAAAATATATTCAATTGCAACAAAGATATTCAAACTCAAATATATGCAATTGAGTCATACCTTTGAGAGAAGTTTTGCAAGATACTCAGAACCCATTCTATTAGCTAAGTGCCCATAGTCGGGACTGGTTGCAAAGTATTCGCGCTCCTTGCGCCTTGCAAGAACCATGTCTGTATTTTTATTAATATCTGCTTGTGAACGGTTCACAACTCCAACCCAAGGATGTTGCAGGCGATAGGATCTTCCTTCAATAACCTATGTGGACAGACATAAGAACTTTAAACTATATTTGAACATATTTCTTTGTTTCAGATACAAAGTATAGGAAAATGTAAAGAAAACCACAGTTAGGCTTGAAGGATCACTTCCATTAAATACGAACACATAACTATAGCATCATTGAAAACTTCTACATTTGAATGCAAATGCAACTTGCTAAAAGCCCGATCTCAACTATTGGAAAGTATTAATGTAATTCACTTGTTTTAAAAGTCATTTACATAACAGTGAGCTGTGTAGGAAATAGGAAGGAAGAAAGAAAGATGGAGAGAAATCTTACATCCAGTGCATTAGTTCCTTTGTCCATCAAATCAAGCTTTGTCAACACCCCAAATGTCCGTTCACCTGCGTAAAGAAAATGATATAGGAGAAGACAAAATCAAGCAATAGGAGCCATAGGACAACTGCACAAGTCAAAAGGGGGAAATGGTTACACTTGAGTAAATAGAGCGTACCTGTTGGATCAACTTCCCTAGCAAGTTTTATAGCATCTGATGTGGCTATATCTTGGTTGGCTGGAGATATTGCTAGTATAATGCTATTAGGCTACAATAAGCATAAACTCATCAACTAGATAGAATTTAGAACACTATTGACATTCATAGTAAAAACTTCAGGAGTAGGACCTATGTGGCAGGAATGCAAGAGGTCAATCAACGACCAACCTCTGACATTCATGCAAAACCGGATCTCATCTCACTCCTGAAGGGCATGAGAAGTAAAAATAACACCAAATACATAAATAAATAGATCGCCACAAAGTTAATAAAAGCAGTGACGAATAGACAATGTTCCAGCATGATTCTATAAAACTGAAACACAAAAAAGTTACAGCTCTTGACAAAGCTATTCAGTAGTGAGAAAGACCAGCAAGCTTCAACTATTTGCTCTACCAAATCTAATTCCACTCACAGAATTAAGTTGTATAACGAACAATATCTATAAATTAGTATTTAGAACATAATTCAATCACACCATACTACATCAATGTTTCTGTGCATAATGACTAGTCAGTGACTTCAAAACTCCCATGACAGTTATATATGACTTCATAATGATTCTTTACCTTCTCAACATAAGATCGAACCATGTTTTCAATATCTTCAACAATACTTTCAGGCTGGCCCTCTGAAAACAACAAGAGTCCTTGTTGATGACTGATAAATAAATTTGCATCATGCAATTCAATACTCAATCAGCATTGGAAATAAAACATACCAACAGCAACTTTCGTCAGACCGGGTAAGTCAATTAGGGTTAAGTTGACAACTGCCAGGAGATCAAGAATTAGTGTATGGAAACGAACACAAAAATTGATAATGTAAAATAAAACCCCAACATTCCTCTCTGGAAAAGTGAAATATAAAAGCGAGAGAAGGAAAAGTAGATTAAGAGTAATAATACCTAAAAGTTATCAAAGGTGCCCCAAAACTCTATTGCTTAATTTGCAAATATCAAGTAAGTGAACTTACAAATATATTTTCCTCCGACATAAAAACATATTTCTCTTAGGCCGCATTTGTTATGCAGGAATACTTGCACGGAAGTTGATTGATTTCTGTTCAACCCAAATTTGTTTTTTGGCTACATTTTAATATTTCAGAAAGGAATGAGGTCCACGGAATTGACTGCAATTCTGCCCCGCAACCTGAATTGCAATACTGACAGGGACACCCATATTTCCATTCCGTTTGCTTACGTAACAAAAAATTTCTTCGTATGCACTCAGTCATTCACATATACACCGATTAAAATGAAAATAATATTCAAAGAAATATGGAACAAAAGCTTGCTGGTGCTACTCCTATCCCTCCCTACAGCTTTATCTCTCCAGTGCATAATCCAAAGCTGCATATGTTGGTACTTCATCAGTTAAATCCTCATTTAACTTCATCAACCCACTAGTAAATTTAACCCAATCTCATCTCCAAATCAAGATATTTTGCTTGCTTTCGCAAAATTTTGCTTCTCCTTTGCTTTCACTAAAATATATCTTCCGTCCATCCTTCCTACCGATTATTATTGGCTATGGCTTGTTCTGGATCTAGCTTTATATTCTACTAGTATTTTATTTATTTTTAGGTCAGTTTACCAACATTATCTTGTGATGAGAAAGTAACTCTCCTCTCTCATCTGTTTATCAATGAATTTTTACCCTTTAATCAATGTTTGTCAATGATTCTTTTAGATATTACTTTGTTTTTTGTTTATATCTTTTCGTGAACAGAGGGAGCAAAAACTGTGTTCATCTGACCTTTTCAATGCTTTGAAGGAAAAGGGCATTCTGGGAAATGTGTTCAATCTTATTTCATTCCTAGCCTTTGATTCTAAAAATTGTTTCAAAGACTTGAATTGGAAATACCAATTCCATTCCTTTAAGAGATGGAATGGAAAAGAAATACAACTCCTTTCCCATGTATAGTCAAATAAATGTGGCCTCAAGAATCAGGTTAGCAGAAGCAGAAAAATTACAAATTGTAACAAATTTCTCTTTAGAGGTGGACATGTGAAATAAACATCCAATCAAATTACAATTATAAATACAACTAAGCAGAAGCACGAAGATGATAAATTGTAAAAAATTTAACCCACAAAAGGCACCCACACAAAAGAGTAATATCAAATTCTACAAGCTTTAAAAGTTTACGGCTCGCTACTTGGACAACAAGTTTCCAATGACTGTATCCAAACTTTAGATTATAAATAAACAACCAAAAGATCGGTAATGGAAAGCATACCATTAGGGGAGTAGATGCTGAGATGGATAGGAACAGGAGATATCTGTTTTGTCTTTCCTGTTATTCTATCAGTTTCTTCCTGAATTTCCTTTCGAACCATGCCTGCAGAGAGACGACAACATAAAAGTTTGGTTGTCAGTTCCTTTCAACAAATAATAGACAATTTCATAAGGAAAATGTAACATCTCCCAAGTAAATGTAGCAACTGTCAAGTCAAGATCTAAGGTGCCATGTCAAGAGCTTGTGCACAAGTTAATATTTAGTCCTAAAAACAAAGCCAAATTGGAAAACAAGTTCATTAGAAAACCAACTTAAATATAAATTCAATTTTTAATTTCAAAATCTATCTGTAATGTAAATCATTTTCTCCCATGGCAATCACATTGCCAAGTTGCTTCTACCTAAACTCAAAATAAATGTATCACTAGAGGTGCTCAAGAAAGGTGGACCAAATCCAAACAGTATACTCACTGACTCGACTGTCAAATTTCCAGCTCTCTACAAGTAAGGTGGTCAACTGGAGAACTACGCAGTTGTACACAACCTATTGTTTACCAGCTAAAAGTAATCGACTTTTCATTGTTAAACATGTGAATATCTACTACACCTATCTACCTTCAAATCTAAACAAATTTGAAGGAAACATAAGAGAGAATAATTTGCATACCAAAATCAGTAAATCTCCTCTTGGAAAGGTGAAGGAACTCGGCGTACTCCTGGGTTCCTTCATCTGTCTTGTGTAGCTGCAACACCAAAGGCCGCCTTGTCACAATCCCTGAAATCATACCAAAAACAACACCATCATGATAATCGAACGTCAAGTAAGATAAAATTAAACAATTTCAATAACACTCAAAGTTGTGAACGAACCAGATCCTCTGGGAAGAAAGTCACGTCCAACAATGCTCTCCAAAACCGAAGACTTCCCGGAACTCTGTTCTCACAAGTACCAAATGTTCAAAAAACGAAAGGGGAAACAAAAATCAGAAAAATACCCACATGTTCCCAAAGAAAAGCCCAATTAAAATATCATCTCTACTTTTGCTTCTTTACAGATAAATTGCTATTTATTCTCACTAAAAGCAATATTCAATCAATCTCTACCAAAAAAGTTCCATACTTTCTCAAAATTTCTCGTTAAAAATAAAAACCTCGTTAAACAGTAAATTCAAGCAATAAAACGAGACGTAATCAGTTAAAGGTGGTTGGGAGAGAGAGAGGCAGACCTGGCCGCCGACGACAGCGACAGAGGGCAGAGCTTCCCACAAGGAAAAAATACTATCGCTGCCTCCGTAGTCACCGAGCACAGTACACGCCCTCTGTATGCGATTCACCAGCCCTATCAAGCTCTCCATAGTCGTCATCTCAGTTCCCTTTGTCTTCGATTCGAAACCCTAATTTCGCTTACTCCTTGAGAAATCGAAAAATCAGTAAAGCAGCAGAACTTGACTTGGGAATTTGGAAAGACGCTCTCTGTTTCTCTCTCTCTGAATATTCGAACGGTCAAAATATAACAGACTTTTTCTCCCTTCCTTCTACTTATAAGTTATAACTAATGAATGATGTGTTATGGGTTCGAAGTCGAACCGGATGGGCACCGTTGTGGCAAATGGCGGGACCCACTGATGAGTGGTCTTCGCTCAAAAGCAATCCTTCCAAATTTTCAAATTTTGAATTCATCTTCATTTTGGAACACCATACTCTGCCAATATTACTACCATGGAATTTGATTCTGGTAGATAAATCGGTACCCTGTAGAGATATATCGATATCTGTTAAAATGCATGAAATAAACATGTTGGAACAATGGTATTGGATGACTAGTGAAGTTAGGCTAGTCAACTTTCTTTGTGTAAGTTAGGCAAGTTAGGCAAGTTAGGCTTATGTCCTCTTTTTTTCCCTATATATAAGTTTCATCTTGTAATTGTTAGAATGTATCAAATACACATTGAAATTCAATATGGTATCAGAGCTGTGATCTGGGAAAACCACAAAACACAAGCTCTAAGGCAGTCACGAGGTCAACCATTCCAGGCATGGCTTCTCATTCAAAATGGGAAAATCCCAACCACCCACTCTATCTCCACCACTCGGACCAACCTGGTGCAATCCTCGTACCACAACCATTGGTGGAAGACAACTACAGCACATGGGTTCAATCCATGAGTATGGCCTTAACGGTCAAGAACAAACTTGGTTTTGTTGATGGGACAATCAACAAACCAAGTGAGGACAATTCTGAGGAGCTGCAACAATGGAATCGCTGTAACAACTTGGTCAAGACATGGCTACTAGGCTCCATGTCAAAGGAGATTTCAGGGAATGTCATCAACTACAAGGATGCTCGACAAATGTGGACCGATCTGCAGGAGTGGTTCTCACATGTGAATATAGTTCAGCTGTTCCATGTTGAGAACGAGATCCATGATTGCATCCAAAGCAATATGAGTGTAAGTTCTTACTTCACTAAACTTAAAAGTTTATGGGATGAACGTGATACTTTGTGTTCCATTCTAGCATGCAGTTGTGGAACAAAGAATGAGATGAACGCATATGTTGAAACTCAGAAAACCATGAAGTTCCTTATGGGATTGAACGAATCGTATGCTACGGTTCGAAGCAATACCCTTCTTCTCGAACCACTGCCTACGATGAACAAGGCATATGCGTTGGTCCTTCGACATAAACGCCAGGCAGAGGTTTCCAATGGGAAGAGTACATAACTAGAGGCTGTTGTCTTTGCAGTGAAGAATTTGTCGCAAGAACCTACACCGGAAGACAAAGAGATGCGATGTGGAAAGTGCAATAGAACCAATCACATCACCAAAAACTGTCGTGCACATCTCAAGTGCACTTTTTGTGGATGGAAAGGTCACACCTTCGATTTCTGTCGAAAACGGAAAGCAGCCACAGAAACGGAAAGCAGTCGTCCTTTTTCTTCAAAAGTGAATCAAGTTTCACAAAGTAACAAGCAAGAGATGTTGCCCAATTTCTCGTTCTCTCAAGAGGATTGCAAGCAAATCCTTCAAATGTTGAACAAGAACAAATCATCATTTGCCAATCAAGTCGGTAATCCTTCTAGTCATGAAGAACTTTCAGGTAAAGCCTTATCTTTTTCCTGTAAAGGAACCGAAAGTATTTGGATCCTGGACAGTGGTGCCACGAATCACATAGTTTACAGCCCTAGTCTCTTTACACACTCACGAGCTGTTGAAAATCATACAGTTGAACTGCCAAATGGTTCCGTTGCCAGAGTCACTCACATTGGACAAGTTGTTTTCTCTCATAATCTTATCCTTGACAATGTCCTATGTGTGCCGTTCTTTAAATTAAATTTAATATCCATCAGTAAACTAGCCTATGATTCCTTATATGTCACAATTTTCTTCACCCAATTTTGTGTCATTCAGGACCTTCGCTCAGGAAAGATGATTGGGATGGGAACTGAAAGGGAGGGACTCTACTACCTCGACTCATCAAGGAAAGGAACATGCAACAATATTCAAACTATCGCACCAAAGCTTTGGCACCAACGCCTAGGACACCCATCTCATAAAGCCACTTCGTTACTACCTTTCTTTAACAATAAAGCTTGTGATTTGGAAAAATGTTCAATTTGCCCATTGGCCAAACAAACACGATCACTCTTTTCTTTGAGCTCTATTTCTACCAAATCATGTTTTGAATTATTGCATATTGATATTTGGGGTGGCTATCAAGTTGCTTCTATTTCAGGTATCAAGTATTTCCTTACCATCGTAGATGACTACACTAGAAGCACTTGGGTTCATTTGATGAAACATAAATCTGACACAAAAGACATTTTAGTAAAATTCATTCAAATGATTGAGACTCAATTCAATACCAAAGTTCAAATCATACGAAGTGACAATGGCCCTGAGTTTAAACTTGAGCAATTTTATGCTCTCAAAGGCATCATACATCAATCTAGTTGCGTCAACACACCACAACAAAATGGTGTTGCCGAACGTAAACACCGGCACTTGCTCAATGTTGCTTGGGCTTTGCTCTTTCAAGCTTGTCTGCCAAAACGTTTTTGGGGAGATGCAATCCTAACCTCAGCCTACCTCATCAATAGAACACCCACTCCACTTCTCAAAGGTAAAACACCCTACGAAAAACTGTTTCACAAAACACCTAACTATTCTCATTTGAAGGTTTTCGGTAGCTTGTGTTTTGCTTCTACACATGCCCAAAGGCCCTCTAAATTCGACCCTTGTGCAATCCAATGCATTTTTCTTGGGTATCCTTATGGTCAAAAGGGTTATAAATTGTTTGATATAAAACACAATAAGACTTTTGTTTCTAGGGATGTCGTATTTTTTGAAGATCATTTTCCATTCCAAAATTGTAACACTTCCGTTGCCCCGTCTCCATCAAACACTACACCTATCCCGTTTGACTCGACCTCTCCCATTGAGTCGCCTTCAAGCCTTGCACCAGCAGACATAAACACCACATCTCTCACACTTGCCGACATCACACCACTCTCATCTCTTTTACCCTCTACACTCCACCACCAGATACCTTATCAACACCTTCACCTACCATACACTTTTCCCCACCTCCAACCACTCCATCACCAGATCCACCCCCTCCACTCCGTCGTAGCACTCGACCAACCAAAACTTCCACATTTTTGCAGGACTTTCATGTTGAGGTGGCCCTCCCATCCCGTGTTGCACCCACATCTTCCACAAGCATGGTTCAGTCATCAGGTACATCTCACTCCCTATCTCGTTATTTATCCTATGACCATGTATCCACCACTCACAAAACCTTTCTCACCACCCTCACCATTATCAAAGAACCCACCAGTTTTTCGCAGGCTGTTCAGGATCCAAAATGGCGTGACGCCATGAAAAAAGAGATTGCTGACCTCCATGACAATCGCACTTGGACTCTTGTGCCCTTACCACCTCACAAACATCCCATAGGCTGCAAATGGATCTATAAGGTGAAGCTTAAACCTAACGGTAGTGTTGAACGCTACAAAGCCCGTCTCGTTGCTAAAGGCTATAGTCAAATTGAAGGGCTTGATTATCAGGAAACATTTGCTCCAGTTGCCAAGCTCACCACCGTCCGTGTCCTCCTCAGTATTGCCTCCATCTGTGGTTGGCATCTTCACCAACTTGATGTAAACAACGCATTTTTGCATGGTGACTTATACAAGGAGGTTTATATGTCCCTACCTCCTGGGTTCGGACGAAAGGGGGAGACACGAGTATGCAAATTACACAAATCCATTTATGGTTTAAAACAGGCCTCAAGACAGTGGTTTATCAAGCTATCTAGGCTCTCAAGACTGCTGGTTTTCATCAATCATGGTCAGATTACTCATTGTTCGTCCGAAACTATCAAAGCAGTTTCATGGCATTACTTGTGTATGTTGATGACGTGATACTTGCAGGTAACAATTTGAGAGAAATTGAAGAGACTAAACTCTTCCTTTCCCAACATTTTAAGCTAAAGGATTTGGGAAAAATCAAATATTTTTTGGGGATAGAAGTTGCAAGATCTAAACAAGGGATTGCCTTGTGCCAACGCAAATATGCGTTGGAGATACTAGAAGATGTTGGGTTCCTTGGTGCGAAGCCCTCACGGTTGCCGATGGAACCAAACTTGTCCCTTACACAAACTGAAGGGACGCTCCTACATGATCCTTCTTCATATAGGAGACTCGTAGGGAGGCTAATTTACTTAACCATCACGAGGCCTGACCTGACTTACGTGGTTAATATGTTAAGCCAATTCATGGACAAGCCGCGACAACCACACCTTGATGCAATCCATAAGGTTCTAAGATACATCAAACAATCTCCTGGCCAGGGAATTCTTTTGCCTTCTACAGGTTCACTACAGTTACAAGCTTTTTGTGATGCTGATTGGGCTCGGTGTAAAGACACTAGAAGGTCAATAACCGGTTATTGTATCTTCCTTGGGCAAGCACCGATATCTTGGAAAACGAAGAAGCAAAGCACAGTATCTCGTTCTAGTGCAGAGGCAGAATATCGTTCTATGGCTATCACCAGTTGTGAAGTTATATGGCTAAGAAACCTTTTGAAGGACTTACGAGTGAATCATGCACAACCAGTCACATTGTTTTGTGATAATCAAGCTGCCATGCACATTGCTTCGAACCCAGTGTTTCATGAACGAACGAAGCATATAGAGATCGACTGTCACTTAATATGTGAGAGGATTCAGATGGGAATGGTGCAAACAGCTTACATACGAACCTCGAATCAACCTGCGGATTTGTTCACCAAACCACTAAGCTCGATGCAATTTGAGGTCTTGCTTAGCAAGTTGGGTGTCATTGACATCCACACTCCAACTTGAGGGGGAGTGTTAAAATGCATGAAATAAACATGTTGGAACAATGGTATTGGATGACTAGTGAAGTTAGGCTAGTCAACTTTCTTTGTGTAAGTTAGGCAAGTTAGGCAAGTGTTAGGTAAGTTAGGCAAGTTAGGCAAGTTAGGCTTATGTCCTCTTTTTTTCCCTATATATAAGTTTCATCTTGTAATTGTTAGAATGTATCAAATACACATTGAAATGGCGGGAAATGGCGGGACCCACTGATGGGTTCGAAGTCGAACCGGATGGGCACCGTTGTGGCAAATGGCGGGACCCACTGATGAGTGGTCTTCGCTCAAAAGCAATCCTTCCAAATTTTCAAATTTTGAATTCATCTTCATTTTGGAACACTATACTCTGCCAATATTACTACCATGGAATTTGATTCTGGTAGATAAATCGGTACCCTGCAGAGATATATCAATATCGGTAGAATTATCGATAAATAAAATGATGAAAAAAAAAGATATAATATCTATAATCTGTTGTAATAATGTAAATGCTTACATAATTTGACTAAAGACAGAAGAATGGAAGTCAAGATTGAAGGCTAAGATTGTTGGCTTAAATAGTATAAGTTTGGTTTTTTCTATTTTGGTATGTCAAGTTTCCTTCATACATTTAAAGAGATGTCGATCAGAACCTTTGCATAAAGAGGTATTTGTATTATTGAATAACACAACGCAAAATAGAAAAATTCGTGTAAATAATTATTATCTGCAACAACTATTGCTGAGTCGAAGACACAGGCACACTTGCCAACCTTATAAATATTATGTCTTATTTACTTTATATTTCACCGTACACATATCATTAAGTCACAACATAATGTAGCCACGTGAATCTCTACAAACTTTAAAACAAACTAATAGAAATCACATCTTCCATTGCCATTGCCCTTTCATATGAATCTTCACTTTGAGTAATGGACTTTGTAACTCCTACATCGCAAGATAGATATCACATCTTACACTGAGCATGAGCTTCAGTATTTCAGTATCTAACTGTACTGGTTAAATCCATTGGTCAAGTAACGTGGACCACTCGATCGGCTTGATCTCCAACATGAAGGAGGTCTAAATAATTGGTATCTGCAACCTTATCTCGTTCGGCCTCCATGTCTCGTACGTAATTTTAGCCTCATATTATAGTAGCAATAAAGGAGGAGGGGGAGGGGCAGGGAGAAGGCAGCATGTAGTCTCTATATCATAGACTCGTGCATTTTAAGAGTGTCATGTAGTTGACAGATAACACTCTGTTCTTATGTCGAATTCTTATAACAATGAGCATACATCACTTAATGGAATAAAACTTTATTTTTGTATTATAGTAGCTATAAACTATATCTTCAAGCTTTTCATATGCAAGACGGTTTCGAGTCTTAGTATACATGGATAAGCTAAAAGTACTCCAGTCTCACATCCCATGCCAAGGAAGATGTTGTTTGCGCTAGAATTCGTATTGCCAATTTAAGTATTGCAGGGTTGTTACTGCCAAAATTGGCAATTCCAAACAAAATGCATGAGCCCACAATATTTAAACTAGTATCATTTGCGTTTATATTTATCTCGACACTTATCGATGTATGTTTGCATGCATGCATTTCACATAAAGAAAGGAAGAGGCATGCAATTATGCAATTGGTGTTGGCTTTATGGGGGCTGGAGACTTGAGTGAATATTGTTTGCAGTAAGAACCAAGAAGATAGACGTACATTGGGAGCTTTGTGTAAAATGGATGGAAACAGATGCATGCTGTTGTCCTTGCAAATTAAGTATAGTATTTTGGCTCCATCTTCAACTTCAAAAGATGAAGAAATTTTTAGTTGTGATGGGAACACGGATGGTACACCACTTGTTTTTATGCAAGTGGTGGAAAATTTTAATTTTTAAGTTATTAACCTTTTAACACACATAAGCCATCATTTCTATAGAGACACATGGTGTACCATCTCGTGTGACTGGTACACCGAAAAATCTCTCCAGAAGATGCCACAATTTGAACCATCGATCGTAGAGTTGTTAGTACGAATTAAATTTGAACCGGCTGAATGATTCCATAAGACCATCTCCAAACTTGGGTTAAAAGCCAAATTACCCCCTAAATTACTCTCCCAAACACTCTCCAACCCATGTTAAAATTTTAGGCTAAATGCCAAATGTTATTTCTGGGCCAAATACCCCCCAGCTTTCCCCCCGGGTTAAATGCCAAATGTTTATCGGAATTTAAATTTTTTTAGATTAAATTGTTCATAAAATTAATTTACAATAATCTACATATTTTTAAAAAAAAATTGATTTAAGAAAAAAATTAGCCTAAGTTCATTCTTTAATAATTCCGGGCTAAAATTTTAGGACAGAAGAATTGGAGCAGAAAAGATGTTTCTGGGCTAAAAGCCAAATTTTTCGGGCTAAAAAATTTGACTTTTAGTTCAAGGGTTGGAGATGGTCTAAAAGAAAAAAAAAAAAAGGAAAAACCAAGCAGCTACAACAAGAAAGACGAAATAAACAGTGAGTAGGAAATAAAAAAAAAACTCAGCCAAGAAGCCAGAAAGGATTATACTAATCAAATCCCACGTCAGCCTCTCTCTCTCTGTAGAGCCTATGTTTTACAGTAAAATCACCACTCTTCTTCAATGTATTCTGCAATATTCTCCGAAATCCATCAAAATAATTTGAAATTCCGCTGATTAAACTGATATTCAATTAATATTTCCAAAATTTTGGGGATATTAAACCAACAACACGGATATTGCTAATTCTTCGCCAAACTTTCGTGGATACACGGCACAAATATATCCATCCGTTTTCATTGTCTGTGGCCTAACTTTTTAATCCATAACGGCATAACTGCTACAGCTTAGTAGTATTTTGCTTCATGGGTTATACGAAGTTTCCAACGATTATTCACAATAACGCATGCATTTTGACCAGATCATATCTCTAGAGTTAATGTTTGGACGTTTTGAGTAGCTCAACAAGTGAAAAACAAAGAAGAGTTAGTTTCGACAAATCTATGGGTTTTAAGTATCAAGTTTTGAAAATCAAAACTTGGGGGTGTATTCAATTGAGATTTTGAGGGATTTTAATTCTTTTAATGAATTTAAGGGTATTCAATCAGAATTTTAAGTGATTATCTGACATTCAATGTGTATTCAATCAGGATTTTAAGATAGTTTATTAAAATCCTTAGAAATCCAAGTGTATTCAATTAGAATTTTAAAGAAGTTTATAACATTTTAGGTGTATTCAATTAGAATTATAATTTAGAGAATTTGGAAAAGTTGAGGAATTAGAGTGAATTAAAGAGAGTTTGTAGTGTATTTTAAGCATCCACAAATCTCACCTCTTCCCATGAGATTTTGAGGGAATTGAATCAAAATTTTACATAGAATCTCTACAAATCAATTAAAACTCCGTAAAAATCCATGAATTTATAAATCCATTAAAATCTCTCAAATTCCGAATTGAATACACCCCCTTGATTTGAAAACCAAATCTCTGGAAGTTTTGGAAAACAAGTCTTCAAGTTTAGTATTTGAAAATTTTAATCTTCACCACTAGCGATCCGTGGGTGCATTTGCTGCAAAAATCTTCAGTCCAAACTTTTGGCAGACTTTGAGGTAGTCCGTGATTTCGTCCGTATCCTTACCATGAAGGAAAAGCTTGTTTGAGCACTTCTTCTCTATATCCACAACTGCATCTCGAAAATCTTTGTTTCGTGTAGCTTTCTGAACACATAGTTGCACTTGAGCACGAGTTCGGCAGCTCTATGTAAATGCAGTGCAGTGTGCCAACTCATGTTGTGGCATTCTTAGAAAAACTCTAAGAGTGCATTTGTGCACCAAACTACTTCGGTCTAAACTAACTTCAAAGACTAAATTGGATTGATTTGGCATAGACTATGTTGTACTACAGTTGTGAAACATTTGGTGTAGTGCTGGACTAGCTAGGACTAATAAATATATGGGATGTGATATCCACACACCCCTTTTTACTTCTCTCACACACTTTTAATTTTCGGCTGTCGGATCGAATGAATTAAAGAAGATCAAATGACAAAAATTAACAAAGGGTGTGGGAGAAGTCAAAAGGGGTGTGTGCAAAGACATTTACCAAAATACCTTTTATAACATCGTTCTTCAACTCCTCAAATTTTGACTAATGATGTAGCCAAGAAATTGAGTTATTTTAGATGCAATAAAATTAAAAGGAGGAAACGACGTTCAATGAAAGAAAAGTAATTGGAGAATTTGCAAATCTAGGGTTAGAAGATTATTTGATGATGCCATATCTCTAGAGTTAATGTTTGGACGTTTTGAGTAGCTCGACAAGTGAAAAACAAAGAAGAGTTAGTTTCGACAAATCTATGGGTTTTAAGTATCAAGTTTTGAAAATCAAAACTTGGGGGGTGTATTCAATTGAGATTTTGAGGGATTTTAATTCTTTTAATGAATTTAGGGGTATTCAATCAGAATTTTAAGTGATTCTCTGATATTCAATGTGTATTCAATCAGGATTTTAAGATAGTTTATTAAAATCCTTAGAAATCCAAGTGTATTCAATTAGAATTTTAAAGAAGTTTATAACATTTTAGGTGTATTCAATTAGAATTATAATTTAGAGAATTTGGAAAAGTCGAGGAATTAGGGTGTATTCAATTGAGATTTTGAGGGATTTTAATTCTTTTAATGAATTTAGGGGTATTCAATCAGAATTTTAAGTGATTCTCTGATATTCAATGTGTATTCAATCAGGATTCTAAGATAGTTTATTAAAATCCTTAGAAATCCAAGTGTATTCAATTAGAATTTTAAAGAAGTTTATAACATTTTAGGTGTATTCAATTAGAATTATAATTTAGAGAATTTGGAAAAGTTGAGGAATTAGAGGGAATTAAATAGATTTTGTAGTGTATTTTAAGCATCCACAAATCTCACTTCTTCCCATGAGATTTCGAGGGAATTGAATCAAAATTTTATATAGAATCTCTACAAATCAATTAAAACTCCGTAAAAATCCATGAATTTATAAATCCATTAAAATCTCTCAAATTCCGACTTGAATACACCCCCTTGATTTGAAAACCAAATCTCTGGAAGTTTTGGAAAACAAGTCTTCAAGTTTAGTATTTGAAAATTTTAATCTTCACCACGAGCGATCCGTGCGTGCATTTGCTGCAAAAGTCTTCGGTCCAAACTTTTGGCAGACTTTGAGGTAGTCCGTGATTTCGTCTGTATCCTTACCATGAAGGAAAAGCTTGTTTGAGCACTTCTTCTCTATATCCACAACTGCATCTCGAAAATCTTTGTTTCGTGTAGCTTTCTGAACACATAGTTGCACTTGAGCACGAGTTCGGCGACTCTATGTAAATGCAGTGCAGTGTGCCAACTCATGTTGTGGCATTCTTAAAGAAACTCTAAGAGTGCATTTGTGCACCAGATTACTTCGGTCTAAACTAGCTTCAATGACTAAATTGGATTGATTTGGCATAGACTATGTTGTACTACAGTTGTGAAACATTTGGTGTAGTGCTGGACTAGCTATGACTAATATATATATGGGATGTGATATCCACACACCCCTTTTTACTTCTCTCACACACTTTTAATTTTCGGCCGTCGAATCGAATGAATTAAAGAAGATCAAATGATAGAAATGAACAAAGGGTGTGAGAGAAGTAAAAAAGGATGTGTGGATAGCACACCCCTATATATATATTTAATTGTGAAAACTTCTACTTTCTTGTCTAAAAACTAAAATGCACTTTATCAATAAAAATTGTAATGAGAAATCCTTTCTTTTTCAGAATTTTAAACCCCCCCCCCCAAAAAAAAGTTGGATTTCTTTCATTACTACGAATTCAATTTCTTCAATTTGTATGAACAGTCATGCTCTTCTCTTCTTGCAAGAACGACTTGAAAAACCCAACCTAGAAATCAATCGACAACTTAAAAAATAAAACCAAACCTAGACAAGAAGGACAAAAGGGAGAAGGAGAGACAGAACGTTGTTTCGGGAGGAAGAGTTTATTGAAAGAATTGCCAAGGAAGGAGGATGGTAATCTTAGGTATTGACATTTAGCGAGGTGTTGTCGGGACGATCTTGACTTAATCTCATTAGTAGCAATCCTTGCTCGCACCACACACAACATAATAATCCTACTTAAGTTGTCCAGTCCAATAAAATCTAATGATGGCAAACAAACGCACCCTAAAGAGATTGAACAAAGAAACCCAAGGAGATAAAGGAGATAGAACACAAACATTCTCAAAGGAGGACGATCTTGACTTAATCTCATTAGTAGCAATCCTTGCTCGCACCACACACAACATAATAATCCTACTTAAGTTGTCCAGTCCAATAAAATCTAATGATGGCAAACAAACGCACCCTAAAGAGATTGAACAAAGAAACCAAGGAGATAAAGGAGATAGAACACAAACATTCTCAAAGGAACCCTTAGTAGATAGAATGCTTTCCCAATGGCAACGGGGTTTTACAAAAGGCCCTCGAGACTATCATTTTGTTTTAGATCCCCTAAACTTTTAATATCATTTGCAATTTAAAATCCCCAAAACCAGATTCCACCAATAACATCATAAATCTCTTTAAATTGATACATGATCAAGAAAATATTGATACCAAAAGACATTGATTTGTCTAGTGATATTTCTCTTCACTTATAAGTGAGAGTATTAGATTCGATTCCTAGCCAAATGCGAATTTGAACCACATTATTATTAAGAGAGATTATATTCACATACCCCAAATTACTTCTCCCACACCCCTTTAATTTTTTAATATTTTCAACACACCACTATCCCTTGAAAAATAAAAAATAAATAAAATTTGAAAGAAGTAATTTAGGATGTGATATAATCACCTATTGCGAGACTTAATTCACTAACTCAAACCACAAACCGGTAAATCATAGCCCATTTTACCTAAATGTCCTAGTAAAATCTCAAATTAACGGAATGGGGCCCCAAATAATTTGCACCTCTTCACCCAACCGAAAGCCCAACAAATTCAAGCCCAATAAAAGAACCAGCATTGCATCAAGAACAAGAAAAACAGAAAACCAAAATACAAAGGAATTCAGCATTCTTGTACAACACGAAGACAACCTTTTATTCTTCTCCCGACTTCTCAGATTCAGTCCGCGTCACCAACACCCAACCACTGCACCAATCGCACACGAACAATCGCAATGGCCGCCGCCGGAGTGGAGATCAAGCACCCGGACGCCGCGCCGGAGGAGACATGCTCCGCCAAGGCCTCCAAGCAAGGCGAGGGACTGCGGCAATACTACCTCCAGCACATCCACGAGCATCAGCTTCAGGTCCGCCAGAAGACCCACAACCTCAATCGTCTCGAAGCTCAGCGCAACGAGCTCAATTCCCGAGGTTCGATTTTCCCCTAATTCAAAACCCTAATTTCTGATTCTTCAAATTTTCAGTTTGTTTAGTCTGTCGTGGATTTTAGGTCGTGCCTTCCGGTTTGTGTTTGGGGAAATAAGGTCAAGATTTGATTTCTTTGGTTTGGTTTGCTTATATCTAGGAATTTAAATGTTGAGGAGGACGAGGATTTGATGAATCCGGTAGGAAATTCGAGATAATACTGGGAAAGTTTTGTTCTTTTCTATTCTAGGTTGTTGGATTCTTTGTCTGGAAATACCTAAGATTGAAAACTGGAACTTGGTACTAGCTTTCGTTGATATAGGAAGTGTGCTTGCTCACTCTCTGGGTGTTTCGTTGAGGGGTGAAGACACGTTTACTTGGATTATATTTACTGAGTCGTATGCTTGTTTGTTGTCTTAGTGTAATTATAACCGAGATATAAACCAGTTAACTGGAGTAGAAAGATAATTTACTTTAATAACAGAGGGGATAAGATGAAAGTAAGTGATTTCGGCGATGAAATCAGGTTGTAGTCAAAGTATTAGTCAGAGGCTTTCGTATTTTTTCTAAAAAAAAGTGTCTATTTGATGTATTTGAGCAAGTACACACGATGCCTGTGAATTGGTGTTTTTGCTTACTTTGGAGTTCTTGTTGCCTTTTCTTCTTCTGCTGGATTTTCTTCATCCTTTAAACATATGGTAGCAACTAACAAGTCAATTGGAGTTTTTCAAATGATAAATTAAACTTATTCAAAATTGCAACTTGAACAGTGAGAATGCTGAGGGAAGAACTACAGCTGCTTCAGGAGCCGGGATCATATGTTGGTGAAGTTGTCAAAGTAATGGGAAAGAACAAGGTTTTGGTTAAGGTAAGTAGGAAATTCTTTAAGACCAAGTTGAAAATTATTCAACTTGACTTAATTACGAGACTATTCTTTAGTTATGATAACCAAATTGTTTGATACCTCTTTTACATACTTTGTTTCTTTTCGTTTTCCAGGTTCATCCAGAAGGGAAATATGTCGTTGATATTGATAAAAACATTGATATCACAAAGATCACGCCATCAACAAGAGTTGCTCTCCGCAATGACAGCTATGTGCTACACTTGGTCTTGCCAAGCAAAGTTGATCCTTTGGTCAACCTTATGAAAGTTGAAAAAGTTCCCGATTCTACTTATGATATGATCGGTGGCCTGGATCAGCAAATCAAGGAAATAAAGGAGGTTTGCTATGGCACATTCCTACTTCTTTTTCTTCTGATTTTGTGTGTTTTGGTGTGGTTTCTTTGATAATACATCTCCACTTTCTTCTACATGTGTTGTAAATGATGTTTAAACATCTTCCATTTCCAGGTCATTGAACTTCCAATTAAGCATCCTGAACTGTTTGAGAGTCTTGGTATAGCTCAGCCAAAGGTAATACTATGTTGCCAAGCTATTACGTTTCATTATTTGCTTACTAGATAGGCGCTAACTGTTACAACTTACATTTATGCCCTGAAAGTAACACTTCTATATAACAGGGTGTGCTGCTTTATGGACCACCTGGCACTGGGAAAACACTTTTGGCCAGGGCTGTAGCCCATCATACTGACTGTACATTCATCAGGGTTTCTGGTTCGGAGTTGGTCCAGAAATACATTGGGGAAGGATCTAGAATGGTCAGAGAACTTTTTGTCATGGCCAGGTTGGTTTTGATCTTTCTCATCAAGATTTGTTATAGATTTCTATTACTTTTGTTGCCTTGATGTAAGATTTTGTTACTCTATGACGTGGAGGGAAATCCTAAGCTGGAACAAGCTATTTATTCATAACTGTAATGTTGGGAATCGGTATTAGTATTATGGGATCATCTGGGGTGTATATGTTCCTCCGGTCTAGGGGTGTCCCTGAACTTTCAAGTATATGTTTGACATTATTTGCTGCAAGATCTAGGTTGTGGAGGAATCTGTAATCGTTCAATGATCTTGTCAAGCCTGCCAGTTTGAATTAATTGAAAAAGGATTATGGGATGCACTCACTTACTGTTGTTGATCTGATTTGCTTTCATTTGTTTGCTTACTTTATTTCAATTTGGTTTTTTATCTCAGGGAACATGCGCCATCTATCATTTTTATGGATGAAATTGACAGTATCGGATCTGCTCGTATGGAATCTGGTAGTGGCAATGGTGATAGTGAGGTGCAACGGACTATGCTTGAGCTTCTCAACCAGCTTGATGGATTTGAAGCGTCAAACAAGATCAAGGTACTGAACCAAATGTGGATTCACTGGTTAGAAATGCAGTATAATGTTTCTGAACATTTTCATCTGACCACCGTCTTTCAATTACATTTTTGACAGGTTTTAATGGCCACAAATCGTATTGATATTCTGGATCAAGCTCTACTTAGGCCAGGACGAATTGACAGGAAAATTGAGTTTCCAAATCCTAGTGAAGAGGTACATGCTTGTCACTATAATAGAACTGACCTCTTGCAGTAGGTTGCTTTACTTAATGGAGGTTGATCAGCAGCAAATGCACAGTAGAGTGCAGTTGCTATCCAATCAGAATAGATATGAATAAGTAGGAGAATAAAAGAAAATGCCACAAAAGTCGGCGTAAATTTTTCCAATATTCGCATGTTCAAACCTTCTAGTCTTATTGTACTTTTGATGGTTGTCATTGCCTAGTTTATCAAACATCACTCGAATACAATACTTACTAGTCCATTTAACAAATTGCAGTCTCGTTGGGATATCTTGAAAATTCATTCAAGAAGAATGAATTTGATGCGTGGAATTGACCTGAAGAAGATTGCAGAGAAGATGAATGGTGCATCTGGTGCAGAACTGAAGGTACCCTTGTTTGTTTTCCTCGAGTTTATCGGTACGTGAGGTTTTGTGTGCTGTAACAAATATTTATTGTCGTTTTACTTTTCCATCTTGCAGGCCGTTTGCACAGAAGCTGGCATGTTTGCTTTGAGAGAGAGAAGGGTTCATGTAACTCAAGAAGATTTTGAGATGGCGGTGGCCAAGGTAATGAAGAAGGAGAACGAGAAGAACATGTCGTTGCGCAAGTTGTGGAAGTAAATTACGTTATCATGGTGTTCTTGGAGCAATGCAAGCACGAAAGACGATGTCTGAGGATATTTGCAGGCATGGGCATCTTGCCTGTCTTCTACTTGCTTGCATTTTACTTACCGGGTGGAGGGTTTAAACCATGTTGTTTTTACTTGCAAACTGTCAAGTGTGTGCCTCTATGTTAAAGTTACATATATTTTTCAATTCCAAATTATTTTTATGTTTCCTTCTAGCGTCAATGCATCAAATTAGACTGGCAATTTTCTGTTTTTGATATTACGTGGTAATTAGAACCATTTATTCTCTGATCATCATCATTTAAAGGCCATATGCGTTGAACAACTCAACGGTTGACTCTTATGATAAACTGATGCCCCATTGTTAATGAAGGAGGAATGACTCCATAAATTAAATGGCAAACCCTAATTCTGTAACACAAACATAATCCTTGCTCGGGTTCTCTCTCTGTGTCACCAAAAGCAATATTCTATTTTGATGTTGGTCTAATTCCAGACTACAGAATGAGGACCCAAAACTTTGAACTAGATGCTTCACTTGAAAGTGAGAGATTTTATGTTTGATTTTTGCCACGTATTTGAACAATATTATTGTTAGCTCGTTGTGTGGTTTAGCCTAGTCTCCACTCCTTAGTGTAGATAATTTGTTTGTTCAAAAAGAAAAAAAAGAACGAAAACTTAGAGCTAGAGTGGTTGGAGGCGAAAGCATCTGCTCTAGCTAATTGTACACCTTACCAATTGCCATTTTGGTATGTTGGGAATGGAGTACAAGAACATTGAGAGACTTATTTTTTGTGGAAACATGAACATTGGCGTGAGAATGGAAAACAAGTTTTACATTGGTAAAAAGAGAAATCTTGCACTGGCTTATAACAGGTTAGGTTACTCCTTATATTGCCAATTGTTTTATGGTGGAACCTTAACCTCCTCCATAGTATCAGAGCAGATTAGCTCACGTGTGAAGCTCAATGGCCACATGTGTTTCACATCATCCAATTGATGTTGTCCACGTTGCCAAACACGTGAGGAGGCGTGTGGTGTGGGACCCCAACTTTCTAGAATTGGCATCTAATTGTGTATAACTGGATATAAAACGTAGTTTGTCCCCGAGCTGCAGATGATGAGCGTATGCTGTACAACGTCAAGAGATCGATACAACGTTCCCAGATGATGGCACCTATCACATGTTTGTTTGAAACCACCAATGCAGGTAAGAGTGCCCCCAAAGGCTGATGGCGCATTGCAGACGTTCGAATCAGCAAACTTTTCAAGCGGTGGAAAGCAAAAATATTAGATAGTAGTCCCTAAACCTTGTTTGCGACCAGTAATATTGAATTACGCAAATGGATTCTCTATTGAAGTGCTGCAATATTAATGCTACAAGCATCATCATTCTCAACACTTAGTTTTTAGGGTCTATAACTTTACATCTCAACACTCAACACCTCTGCCCATCCTCTAAAATATCATATTTGATTCAAACAAAAAATTGTGGGCCCACGAATGGGTTCTTTTGTATAAGCGATATTCTACTTTAATATACCTTGACTTATGCAGAGGGAGATTCGAACTCGGGTAAGGCTTATTTTTAGCAGTATCCCTTATAAGCTTCATCAAGTCTCAATCAACCCGTACCCTCTAATGTATCTCACTTTATTTGACCAAATGAGTCGATACATACAACACCTGTATCAGTTGTTCCTCGTCTGTGGGTGATGATCATTCGTTTCTGTAAACCAGTGTCGGGTATTCTGGACTCCACATGTTGTTCAGCACATATTCTTTGATTTCTTCCTGCAATCCATAACCATATCAATGAGCGCTACAATTTCACTATCGATAATGTTTTGAGAGTCAAGAAATTCATGCTATCTTGTCCATGAAGGCTGGAAACTGATTAAACCCGGCATGGATATGAAACGACAGCCTTCGTCAATATTCATATGACGTCATAAATTTAGATTCAACAGCAAAGTTGGCTAGTAGTTCGAAGAGATTTATAAGACACTCAATTATCTTAGTCATCGGAAATAGCAAAAGTGTAAAGCAGGTATACCTGACTAAGTTTCCGCAGCTCTCGAGCATCCATTTCGCGGTACCCTTCAGCTAGATCCTCCTCTATGGCTTCCTTTATCACAGCTGCAGCCACCTCCTTTGTGATATCTCGTATGCTGCAAATATGAATCCAGTGTATGGACATGCATAAAACCTTGAGTATAAATCCTTTAACATGAATTAAAGATAAAAATAGCGGAAATGACACAAAAAGAAGCAATGAGGTCACTGATGCTATACCTAGATATAGAAGGGTAGATAATCCCTTTAAGAACATCCTCATCTGACATATATGCTGCTAGGCTGTTGTTTTCAATCAACTGTTAGAACTCAGAACAACCTAAAGCATAACTGGAAAATATTCTAGAAAGTTGAATTTTTTATACGCATATATAATATGTATACATACATACATACATACATATATATATATATATATATATCTTCAAGAAGAAATCAGTGCGAATAATCATGTAACGGGAATAGAAATATGTACCATCACCAAAGTCTACAACAAACAAGCAGATTTTTCCACTTTGTTTTCCACATTAAAGGTTCAAACATGATCCTCAATGGACTAAATAATAAGTCTCAATCACAAATGAGGGTAATAATTCTAACAAAATTCTTCCCTGGAATATTTTCTCAACATCTCTCCACTTGCATACATTTACTACGTTATTCTTGGCATTATGTGCTCTCACAGAGAGTTATCCTTTAACAATCTCTCCCACATGTCAAATTACAGTTTTCAAAAAAGAAAAAATAAGGGAGAGTTTATACTTCAGGGGGAAGAGGGAACTGACCCTCTTCAATTGATCAGTCAACAATGTTTACCGCAATTTCTTATGGGCCAAGAAGAATCTTGTAGATTATAATTTATAAACTGATTATTCAAGGAAAATATTAGAAACTCATAGCTTGTGTTCTTTTCAAACCAAGCTAGAGTGTTGAAATGTTCATCCAGTAAAAGTTAATTCTTAAAGTAGATGAGAAATACCACTCGGCTGCGGCCTGTAGCATGCCATCGGAGACGATTCTGGAGCCAGATAATAGAGTACCAAGTCCAATACTGCATGAACAAAGTAGAATTTTAAATCATGTAACATCAAAACTGAAATTTTAAGTTGGACCTGGATGACTTTATAAAAGGCAAAGTGGACAACTAACCCTGGAAAAAGGTACATGTTGTTTCCCTGGTTGCAGTGCCCAATATTGCCATTTCCTATGAAATGTAGAACTTCAGGTAAGAGCTTCCGGGCAAAAAAAAGAATGCAGAGAAATGATTCAAAGATTTCTGGAAGTGCATTTTTTATCCAAAATAAGAAGCAGAGAAATGATTCATAAATCTGAAATATTACTAGCAGAGTAGCTGTTATAAAATTGTAAACAAAGCTGAGGAATCTTTTCTAGGGCTGAAAAGAAGTTCTTTTCATTCTCATTTGGTAGTCAAATACTCCCTTTCCCTTTACATGAAAGAGAGCCACAAACAGGATCAGAATCAAGCAACTGTTGCCTCGGGTGTGTATGTTGCATGAAAACAGAGTTATGTTGATTTACTTCGGTAATTCTCTGACCAGTCACCTATCTAAGATGATGCATCGTCTACTCACATTCTGGTCCAAGTTTTGCAACGTTTAGCCTGGGTTACTTTCTTATATAGGGCTCCTACATTTATTAAGAATTCAATCTTTCATTATGAGCATCAAGGGAAAGTTTTCCATTCTCAGACTGGTTCAGTCATGAACTTGTCTCTCTGCCTCAGTCCTTGGCCACACAATGTCTTGAAGACTTTAACCTTCCACTACCTATAAATCTTCCTTATGCCAGGTTCTTTTTTCCCACGAACTCGTTATGCATGCTTGTAAAATACTGTTTTCATTTCCTTAGACGTATTTTAATCCTCAACTTTATCAAGTGTAATCATCTCAAAATGTACATAAGCAAACAAAAAAGAAAGAAGGTTCCCTTTAAATAAAGAACGAAAACAACAAGAAGAAAGGGAGCAAAACATAATGGCCCAATATTTGATCTAATAAAAGAATGAGGTACAAGGATAATTATGCCTCATGACAACCATTCGTGCCCCTAATTCTTTATAAGGAAAACATCAGTGATGTAGTACTCATCAGTTCCACAGTTAACAGATACACTTGATAACGAGTTCAGCATTATGCTTACTCATAAAGAAAAAAACGTATGAGGGAAAAAAAAGTTTCTCGATACATACCAAGATTCACATCTTTGAATGGACTTCCACTTGCAAAAACAATATTATCACCCACAATAGAGAATGCTTCTTCGGGAGTACACTCAGCTGTTCCAAAACAAAACAATGTAGCTCAACACTACAAACCAAGCTAGATTCCATACCCTTTTTTCCCCCAATCCCAAACCCAAAAGGAAAAAAAGGCATACCATTTGTTGTTGGATTTGACATTGCAAAGATGGCTGGTCTAGTTGATGTTGAACTTCTAAGGGCCTCTAATACCTAAAATTTACATCTGCTTGACATCAACTTTGAAAGAACAAAACTGCTATGCGTAGCACAATCCAAACATTCTACAGAGGGATAAGAGACAAGCTAACAAAAATGGTACAAACTTGGACCATAAAGGTGCAGCAAAAGAACTGAGATAGTTCATAAATACTTTTGTAATTCACATTCAGATCACCCCTACGAATTTTGCATTCGTATCTTATAGAACAGGTTGAAATAACAAAATTTGTACATGACCATGAGACAAAAACAACATCCGTAGTATTCCCTTGAACAAAAGCTTCATTTCTGCGTTGTACCAATAAATTATGTTATATTAAACCTTCTTAACTTAGAAAAATCAAGCATTTCTTTCTTGACAGAAGTGCTACTGGACATCTATGAGCTAAATTTTTATCCATCATCATTTCTGACGTGCAAAACAATTAATCAATATCCAAAATGCATTCTAACTAGAAAAACATTTCACGTGCAAAACAATTATTCAATATACAAAAGGGCTATACTCCAAGTTTTTAACTAAAAACATTTCACGTACATAAATGCATTCTAACCACCTCTTTTGAGAACAATCCCCCGACTGCAGAAAGTCCAAGCAGCACATCAGGGTTGACTTGATTGACCTGATTAGCAAAGATTACTAAACGTCGTCACAAGTAGTGAAAAAATGACAGTGGCTACAATTTAAGTTAGACAATATAACAAATAAATAACTACTTTCCCATATCAAGGATATAGTATTGAACTTAGAATGTTCAATAAACCCGTATTTATTAAGGGATCATAAATGCTAATTATTCTTTATGTATCACCAGATTCAGCTCAAATCACTCACACACTACATAAATAACTCTTAGATAAACCAGTATTGTTGTATAATTAATTGTAAAAGGAATTATAAATTCACTAATGCAATTCTTGCAACATGTTATCACAATATCCTTTTTTCAAAGAGATAGGTCATAACAGATTCCTGTACTATATTTTAATTCTCTAAACATGGAAAAATCTCAACCAAAATCGAATTTATATAGTCTGAAGTGTGAAAAGTATACGAACCACTTCCACAAGACTTGCTCCTTCCCTTAACCCTTGACGATTAATTTCTTTGACTTTCCTGGCAAATGGACGGGCATCTGGATCAATATCTCCACGTTCCTCTGTGATCAGACCCTGCATAGATGACAACCAACATTATTTTCAACTTAATTATCTTGTCTGGGTAATGGTGCAGCAACTAGAACAGACAGTATGTTAACTGCGTCCACTTTAAATCATCAATCCGGAATTCTGGATATAGAACACATGTATGGGGAAGAACCCTACAGCCACCATAAGGTTATCTGATGAAACAAAGAAGCTACAAACAGAAGTCCTCGCACCTTACATTTCAGCATCACATATTAATACTAATGAAACTCAATAGATAAAATAGCCAATTTGGTTTGCTCAACAGATACTTCAACAGTTCTGCTCATGGGAAGAAACTGCTTCAATGACGTGATGGGGTGGAATATGGAAATGAAAAAACAGGGCACTTATATCGAGGCTCACTATTGGGTGGAGTTTTATAAAAGCATTGTGTGACTGCTTGCTCACCTTGGCATCAACCACCCAGAATTGTCTGCCTGCACTATGAAATGCATCTTCATTGTTTCCTAACATCCTTGCCATTGTCTTCCGTGCAGCATTAAGAACCCCTATTCCTGCACTGCAGAAACACAGAATAAGCAAAACAGCCTTTGATAAATCAACGTGATACAGCAAATGGTTTAGCAGTGTTGCATGTCTGTTTGACATGTAAATCAGAGACCGCAAGGATCTTCACTCCACAATAGAATATCTCTCCATTTAAAATACAACAGAACAGAAACTAGAGCACTAAGACAATAGGCCCTCTCTAAATCCCACGTACAAATATAATAAACTGACAGGCAAACAATAATGTTTAGAGTTGTTGGAGGCACAACCATATTCAAAAGGACCACTAACATCTTATCAGCCATTAAGTCAATAAATAAAGTAACGCTCTATCTGGTTTTCATTACGCTCTATCATGTCTTTCATTGCTCAGAAGTGTATGCTTTAAAGAATCGAGTATTTTAAGTACTAACCTTCCAGCACCAGCAACAACAATTTTTTGTTTAGGGAAGTCAATCATTGACCTTCCTTGTGCCCTTACAGCTCCTAAAAGTCCAGCTAATGCAACTCCTGCTGTTCCCTGTAAGAATATTGACATGAAATTAGATGAAATAAGCCAGAATGGCAAGTAAGTTATATTTCCATATATCCCAGTTTGAAAGCCTGGTCCATATGTAAGAAATAAGATAATTTTAAAACAGGTGTGTGTGTGTGTATATAATTGCTTAGAAAAGCTTAAGCAATTAGTAAATCATGCAACATTGAACATCAAACCAACACCCTCCGTCACATGCATCATTTCCTTGCTTTGTATCTAGATTCAGGTTTTAAAATCAGGAAGGTTGAAGAATTGTTACTGAAGTTCCTGTTACTGTCAAGTTAATTTACCATCAATCATTATCGCAACAATTGTAAATATGAGTCCCCTTTTATTGAGGGATCAAATAACCTTATTTGAGGGACAACTTCTGGGGCCCACTTCGGATTTCATTTCCAACATACAAACCGTCTATTTTTAAGTTCGTCGTTCAAAGATCATCCTTGTAGAAAATTAGGCAAATCTGTATCCACTAACACATCCAATTGTAGTCAAGAAATAGACGAGCAAGGTATTTCAAGAAAGACTACAGAAACAACCATTTAATTGATAGGTTAAAATGATTTCAGATTTAAGTGCTTTCTTTGCAAGGATCTTTGAGGGAATACTAAACGGTTTTAATCTTTAAAATAAAGTGAGGAGTGGCCACTTAGTACTACGGTCTAGTGGTATTCCTCTTCACTTGTAAGTGAGAGATCTTAGGTTCGATTCTCACCAATGGCGAATTTGAACCAAATTATTGCTCGCCCATTGTGGGGCTAAACCCACCCCCTCCCCCTTAGTTTAGATAGTATCGTTTGTTCAAAAAAAAAAACAATGAGGAGTGGGCCCTACAAGGGTGCATTCATAAAATCTTATTTGAGGGATCCCTCAATTGATGTTGGAGTAACGGTAACAAGAACAAAAAGTACACATGCACACACATATGTGCCTACAAATACACATCATGATTCTATGCATCTACATATATATAAGCCATACTGTAGCAACATATACAAATCATATTGAGTGAGTGTATGAAACAACATACATAGACGATAGTCAAATGGAGCAATACCAAGGTTTTCATTTTCCTGTTTATTACACAAACACGAAATTTACAGCCTGGTATACAAGTATATGCGAAACTGTACTTTTGCCTAACTAGAGATGATAAATTTCTGGGTATGTTCTATGTTGATATATTACTAGTGATACAATGCAAATGGAAAACTTGGGCTTTTTCACAAGGTCCAAAACTTTCTATTCAAGTCACTTGTACCTATATTCTGAAAGTAACTAAAAGGAACTTCTCAAATAAACGTTCAGCATCACCCAAGCATGTGAATAAAGATGTACAGTGAAGATGAATTATTTTTGTTGGAAACCAAAGGTATAAAGGTCGTACCCAGTGCACAAGGCTCCCGCTTTACGCAGGGTCTGAGAGAGGTGAATGTCGGCTAGCCTTACCCCCATTTATGGAGAGGCTGCTCCATAAATGTAAAAATATTCTTTTGACTTTCAACCCAACCTCAGAGCTAGGGAAAAATGTAAAGATGTAAAGTGTGTGTCTCAATGTAGATTTCTAAAGCTTTTTTTTTTTTTTTTTCCCCTAAGGAAAGATTTGCTTTTGCAGACTAAAGAAAATAGAACTGGACATTTTAAACAGAAAGAGGCCTGTAGAATTGGGCCTACAAACAATACTTTAATTTGAAAAGTGCAAAATTGAGGCCTTCACTGAGAAAGTGAGCAAGGAGTTTGAACCCTGATTGATATAAAACGATGACACATCCATTAAATAAAGATGATCAGATGCTATCTCATGAAATGAAGAAGTCAAATACCTGAACATCATCATTAAACATTCTATAGGTATTTCTGTAACGCTGTAACAACTTAAAGGCCCACTTGCTTTGGAAATCTTCAAACTGCACAGAAAAGCTGTGTTAAGCATCTATTTAAAGAAAACTGGTGCATACTAGCATTCCAGCTTCTTGTAACTATGTAAACATGAATGACACTTCAAATTACCTGCACAATCACATTTGGCCAACGAGTAAACACAGCTTCCATAAATTCATCAACAACAGCAACATATTCATCACCATCAAGACGATGTCTATCCAATCCCAAATCTAAGAATAAAGAATGGATGGTTGTTGATTGCTATGGATATAAAATCAACTGTCGAAGAATACTTGCACATAAGGAAAGAATTCAGAAAGAAATATAAATGCTACTGATGCCAGAGTGAATATTAATTATCTGAAAAGTGAGAACTAAACATAAAAGGGGAGAACTGAATCATAACATAATGGTGTTTTCTGAAATGATTGTCACCAAATTCTTTAGAGTGCCAATTCATTGTCTTCGCATATTTAATATATTGTACCAGCACCATATTTCCAATGCAAAGAATCATAACAGCGGCTTCTTATACCATAGATTGACCAGGATTGGATGAGGAAATACTTACACAACGGGTCTTTGAGCAGCTTTTCATTGTTAGTTCCCACATCAATCATCACAGGAAGTACCTATAGTAGGCAGGATAAGGGATGAAGAACAATAGTAAGGAAAGTCTAAAACAACTCTCCACATGTGACCATGAGGAGAGTATGTATGAAACGATGCATAGTACAAATCAAGATGAAGGTTCACCAGGTCAAGTGACAGAGAAAAGATAAATGACCTCATCAATGGCAAACACCCAACAAGATCAAGTGGTTCACAATCATGGAAGATGAAAGTATCACCAATTCCCTACTATTACAATAAGAACCCTCTAGCCGTTGCTGTATTTTATATATACAAGAAACAATTTTACAGCTAAAAGGAAACAGAAACAGATGAAAAAATTGTCTTAAAGCCCATTAAGCCAGGAGGGATACCATGAAAAAGAATGACACAAACTCAAATATGATTTGTCAAAAGACTTATAAGGATCAACGTTATTTAGATGGGTTTGAAGAACGTTGAAGTTCCACCATAAAACCAATCGTCAATATGGGGAGTAGCCCAACCTCTTATAAGCCCATGCAAGGTCCCTCCTCCCATCAATGTGGGACTCATTCTCAACACGCCCCCTCACATGTGACGAATTTTCGAGCCTAACACGTGGACAACACAACGGGGTGACGTGGAGCACATGTGGCCGATTGGTTTCACGTGTGGGACAACTTGCTCTGATACCATGACGAAAGTTGAGGTTCCACCATAAAACCAATGCGCAAATGGGGAGTAGCCCAACCTCTTACAAGCCCATGAAAGATCCCTCCTCCCATCAATGTGGGACTCATTCTTAACAGGGGTCACCGAAACAAATTTGACAATCATCACTTGCAATAATATTTGGATGTTTATGTTGAAACAAAGACATCACGGTTATCTAATTAGGAGATAAAGCATAGTCAAAAGGGGAAAAAAGAGCAAGAGATTACTCTTTGAGGGTTTATTCCAGCAGCAGCAACATATAAATCTAGCTTCCCAATCGCAATTCCAATTCCCTGGACTCCAAGGTCTCCAAGACCCAATATTCTGCTCCCATCAGTAACAACAATCATATCAACCTGCACATGATTTCCACGGGTGATCACATGAATTACATGAATTACGTTGCAACATTTCTTGTTTTGGTGAAGAAATAGGCTGCGTTATTTCTATGAACACCAAAATTGATATTCACGTTCAATAACCCATACCTCTGCAAAAGTGTTAAAATGAGAAGGGTAAATAAATTTAGCCTCTGTTTTCTGTTTTACTATCTTCAATAATTGACCTTTCTACTTCTAGTAATACAACTTAAAACTAGTTTTAGACACATTTGAACCTTAATAATAAGTGTAATCTATTTGGTTAAACCGGTCAAATATGAACCCACATCTCTCACTCTGAAGCCCCGTATCTACACTTCTAGCTTTTTTCGATTAAGTAGTCAATGTTTGTATCACTCACTTAAAATTTATAAAAAAAAATTAAAAAAAATAATACAAAACCCATAACTTCCAAACATATAGCCATGTAAAATGCACGGAAGATAGAAAATCAAGCACCAAGAACTAGCATATTGACCGACAATATAAAACAAAGACAATTGAAGTTTGGAACTAAATAAAATAAGAAAAACTCAGTAAAAATACTGATAGCTAAGACTAAATTTTTTAAGTCTTAATAATTCTTTAACAATGATTCTAAGCAACTCACTAGCAATCAAGATTTATTTATGTACTTTTCCTATACAAGCAAAAGAGTAAACACAAGCAAAGTGAACTAGTGGTCTGCTTAACTGAAAAACACAACCTATGAAAGCCTGAGAAAGCAAAAACCAATCCACAAAGTGATGATAACTGGCCTACATGAGGGCACCATTAATAAGTATAAAAGACCTGATCAGCTGGCCAATTATAAACCATGGACATCATTTCTCCACGATCTTCCGCACTGAAGTACATTCCCCTGGGCCTTCTAAACAGACCACTGTAGTTCTGGCAAACAAGACCTACAGTAGGAGTGTAGACTATAGGTGCATACTCCTCAATATTGGCAATCAAAACCTGTTCAGACATTACAATTTTAAATAAATCATGATCCATTGAAAAAAGTAACATTTCAACTTACGCATTAAAATTTTGAAACATTTTCTTTTTAAACCATCACCTAATGAAGATACATGGTACACATCAATTTAAAATACTATACAAGTAGATGAATGCTGAAGTTTGAAACTCACTTTATAATACATTGTCTCATTTCTGTCATGCAACCGGTTAAGTATCCGCCACTTGGCCAGAGCATTTGGATCAAATGGTCCATCTCTTACTTGCTCTTCAAGTCTCTTCAGGTCAACCACTGTCAATTAATAAATTCCAATAGGTATTACTAAAAACATTCAGTTAGTTTACTGGAAATAAAATGTGTTTGAACATCTAAAACTAAGAGTGAAAGCAACGTAAGAAATTTTTTATTCCGATGCTTAAACACTACAAAAATCCAAGAGTATGCAAAATTCTTGCTGCTCGAGTAAACTTAAGAAATCTAACATACTAGGGACTACCTTCCAAAACACACACGTAGAAGAAGCAAGGGGAGGAGAAAGAGAAGTGATTCAGAGACCACAACAAACTTATACGATCTTCCCCTTAGTTCCCGACTACCTAAGCCACTAAAAAGAGGCCCGAAGACACAACTGTTCAGTCTGTATCACATGTAAAGATGCAGAAAATTTTGAAAATTATTCCTTGTTATTAATATTCCATGAGCGGTAGGTCTCGGGTTCGAGACTTGGGAGCAGCCTCTCCATAAATGGGGGTAAGGCTAGCCGACATTCACCTCTCCCAGACCCTGCGTAAAGCGGGAGCCTTGTGCACTGGGTACGACCTTTATTCCTTGTTATTAATATTAAGCATATTCCCCTTATTTATTTATATGTTGGCCATCCTGCTCCCAGCATATTTAAGAGACCAGTTAGTCAAGAATGGCCCTTTAAAAAAGTATCAGTACCTTTGACTTTAACAACAAAAACAATTAGATCTTTAACATATCAAGGTTTATGCACCAACTAAATGAAGAACTGAAATTATAAAATAACATGTATTAGTAGAGCTAGTCCAAAGAGAGCCAAAATGTTACACTTGCGGAAGCTTGCTACACATTTCTTCTTTTACTATACACTACCACTCTATTAGTATCAGTCATTTTCCACATTCGTTGAGGTTTAGATATGCAGATCCTCAATCTTCCAAAATAACTTAAACTTGTCATATATCCAAAGAAACTGAACATAAGTTATATGTGTGCATAGATAAGTATTTTACATTTAAGATTTATTTCTAAACCATCAGATCACATATATGGGCTTTTCATATCTGTTTCTTACCCTCAAACGGGAAGAGTATAAACTTGTCCCTACAAAAGGAAAAAGAACCAAAAAGGAAGTAAGAACAGACTTACTGAAGCGTTCAATTTGATGCTCGGTAGACATAACGTTTGGAGGGAGAAGTCCCCGAAGATCAAGACGATCTCGCTCTGTAAAGGAAAATGACGTCCCCTAATTTGACAATCATTCAAAGGGAAAAAAAACAAAAAAAAAACAAAAGCAAAGATCAACTCTTTGTAACTTCAAAATCAAATTAACCAAACATAAAACACAACAAGATGATAAACGCCATCACTATTCATATGCAATAATACATAGTAACACACAAAGCCATGGTTAGCTTAAGCACCACTAATCAACACTCATTCAAATTAAAAAAAAAAAAAAACGACTCGTTTGTCGTATCGCGAATTTAGATTACACAGAAAGAGCTCTGCTCTGTACCATCAAATCAAAAGTTTATATCCAGAACTCAAAAAAAAAAAAAAAAAAGGTTATTTCTAAGAAGTTGAAATAATTAGGCACATTGTTTAAACAATAATCTAATTTCGATTATTCGGTAAATAACATGATTTTAGCACAATGGTTTGCTTAACCAACAACAATTAACATAACTAATCTCTTACATCTTATGCCATCACACGAAATAATCCATCCAATTTACAAACTGTGCCGCACATAATCAAATCCTCCCAATCAATCAATCAGAATTACGATGAAAAATATATACAATTAAAGAAAGCAAATTGAGCAAAAGAAACCGAGGGTACTTTATTGAACCAGGGATCGTGAAGAATGTCGAGGCTGCGCTTGTGGACGATGATCGGGCGGTGGCCCTCGGTTGTAGTGAATGATCTGGAGTGCGGGAGCAGAGCATTGGTGCCCGTTCCCCTCACTCTGTACCTCTTGAGGTGTCTGACGACGGACGACGACAGCCTGATCGGCGAGTTGAAGTTCGACATGCCTCCGACCCCGGCCGACTAGTCACAGCGTTTGCCTGTAGAGAGAGACACAAGAGAGAGAAAGAGAGAGGGGGGAGTGAAGTGGGACGAGTGAGAATCTGTGATTGTATGATTGGCGGTGAAGACTGTCCCTTATTATTCTGTGTCTTTAAATGGCATTGGTTCCATTCCCCCCGAATTGCAAAGGGAGAGAGTTTTGGCTTACTTGTCAACAGTCAGATCAGTTGGGCGGGGCCCGCCGTCGCTAATACGCGGGGACCCACACACGTCCGTTTGTTTGCATGCTGCGCACTGGCTCTCAAGCTACCTAAATTTTTGTTTTTTTGGATGGTCAGAGGGTAAATTTCATTACCATCAAACAGCACGTACATACAAAAAGGCCCAAATACAACAAATTAAGCACAATGTAAAGCAAGACCTCAAACGTGAAAAAACAGTGCCCAAAGTCAGCAAAGGGCCCAGCACAAAAACCAAACAAACAAAAAAACCTAAGTAATTTACACCCTGGCATGACCCTAGGTCCATAGCCACAGAGATTCATCACCACACTGCAGCCTAAAGTCCGACCAAACAAGGGCTCGGGAAGGAGAATACACAAAGCTTCATCAATGATCTGCCACCACAAGACGAAAGAAATCGATGGGAAAGCCGATGGGAAAACCACAGGCATCTGTGCCAATAAAGGCACACGAGTAGAAAGTGGTGGCATAAACACTAGAGCCGGAGCTCTACACATCTTCTGATAAATCCGCGTCAAGGCATGGTATTTAGGAGATGTAGAAGGAAATCAGTTGTCAAAAACACGAAGACGAGAGGAGGAGGACAAGTAATTTGAAGATCGAAGTGAAAATAAGGCGGAAATCAGTGTTTAGGACTCAAGGTAAAACGAATGCAAACTTTTTGGAGGATTTGTAAGTATAGCAAGGGATACAGAAGCATAAAAAATTAAAATAAAATAAAATAAAAGCAAACGAACAAGAGGTTATTGGCGACCTTAGCCACGCTTAGAGCAACTCCACCCTTGGTGGTTGCTCGGGGGACAAGCGAAGGGAAAGGGCCTGAGGGCCGGTAGATAGGGCTCCAGCGTTGGGTAGCCCGAGTGAAGGTGGGAGCCCGAGGGCCAGGCTCGTGGAGGATTGCCAGCCCTGCAGCCCGAGGTGGGTGTGACGTTAGGCTGACGCTAGGCCTGGTGTCAGTCCTTTTTTTATTTTTTTTTTGTGTCAGGCGCGTGCCCCTCACTTGTGAGTGGGGGCGCGTCAGCCGACAGCTTTACAGGGCACGAGCCCCACACGCCAGTTTCAGCAGGTGACCGTTGGGAAGCCACGTGGCTTTCCACGGTCTGTTTGATCTCAACCGCTCTTTAATATGAGCCGTCTGATTTGAAACAGTAATAAAAAAAACTAATTTAATATCAACCGTTAGATCTGAGATCAATGGTTGATATTAATCTGCTTTATAAATTAAAAAATAGTTTTAAAATTAAGAAAAGTTACTGTTGTGACACGTGGCATAATTTGGAGTGTTGGAATTCAATTTTTTTTAAATCCAACGGCAGAGATTAATTATTTGAATAAAAAAAATTTAAAAATTGTAAAAAATTCGAAAAAAATATCTGAAAATTTAACGTGAATGCCTACGTATTTAAAATATCTTATCGAAATCTATGACCAATAATAGTCGTTTTGGGTAAATGACACGTGGCGCAACGAGAACGATTTAAAATATCTTATCCGAAATTACAAATAAATTTATTTAATATTATTTTGTAAAAAATAAAATTAATAATATTTTATTGCCTATTGCCAGGGCTATTCAAGTGCAACGGTGGAGATGCAAAAGGCAATTACTGTTCATTAGGGCAGTTACTGTTCACATGATGGATTGAATAGTGGATTGCCGAGAAAATGGCTCCAATAGTGGAGTTGCTCTTAGGGCCAACAGCTGAACGGGGGTTGGATCGATAAAAGCCCACACACAACAGGTGTGAAAAGTTCTCAAGGAGAGAAAAAAATTAATTTTAAAACTTCGTACACATTATTATTAGTTTGAAAACATCCCTTCTGTTGTTCTCTTCTTCATCTCTCATTCACTTTCTCTGGTTTCCTTTTTGCAAATTTTCTTGATCTGGATGAATTTGTGTTAAAAGATAAAAGAATTTGATGCAAAAATAGAAGATCCTTTAAAAAGAATGTAAATATCAGTTTGGAACCCGAACCGGTATAAATCGAACTATACAGTTTCTTCTATATCTTACACAAATCGAACTGAATGGAACCGATAATTTTATGCAGTTTCAGTTTGAGAGGGTGAACCAGATCGTACCAACACACTGGGCGGCAATCATGTTGTGCTCCTTAATTAATTTATTTTTTTCTTCAGTTTGTAAAGCAATAGAACAGGCAACATAATTTTTTTTTGGCGCCTTTGTTCTCCTCATCCGTGGCTTGGATCGGACCGATCTTCATATCTTAAAGTGTTAAGTTTATGACAATATTAATCCTAACCATACCTCACAATTTTAAGTTATTTACACTAGCATATCTTGATGTTTTTCGTGTGCACTCAAAACCCTTTTAAGTTTACAATAATACCCCTTGGTGTTTCAATTTGTCTCCACAAAGCCCTTTATGTTAAAATTTCATCCAAAATTGGACGATGTTATTGTAAAAAAACAAAAAATTCTCCAATATTATACGATTATAGTTAGTCACATGGACACCCACTTTAAAATTTTATATTTCACATAAAAATAATGTTAAGAAGATCAAAATTTTAAATCAAATGTGCAAATCAAATAACGTGTTACTAATAAAAAATAAAAACGTTAATCGACACTTAATTAATAATTAAATCATACAACCATTATTTAGTTTATAAATTTAATTTAAAACAATTAGTGTCATTAGCATTGCCCAATACCCAACCCCCAAATATTTGTAGTCCAAAGGCTTCAATCCAATTCACATACACGACCCAATACCCAACCCACAAAAATTGAAAATTGGACAATTGAAAAGGATCCTTTCTCGCTTTCCCCATTTCCCTGGGAAATTTGGATGTGCAGGAAAACATGTTAGGGCTCACTGCTCTCACACCTCCACCAATCGCAACACTTCCATCTATTCCATTTCCATCGCTACACACCCATCTCAATTTCTCTTCCTATTCGCCCCTCAAAACCCAAATCCCAAAAATACCCAAAAGATTTGTAGTATTTGCGAACAACGGCAACGGGTTGAAGCAGGATTCCAATTCCGAGGAGAGGGAAGAAGAGAAAGGGGACGAAGAAGGAATTGGATCCGACGGTGGGGGCGGTGACGATGGTTTGGGGAAGAATCAACGGCCGTTATTCGGCAACATCAGATGGGGTGATCTGCTGCTGGACCCAGATCCTAACAACATCTTGGCCGTCGGATTGACGGGGCTGCTGACGTGGGCGAGTGTGCAGGTGCTGTGGCAGCTTCTGTTCATCGCATTGGCTATACTTGTTGCTGCTGTTAAGTACTCCTTCATTGCTGCTGTCCTTCTCTTCATTCTCATTGCCCTTCTTTGACTCACTCTTCTTCCAATTCTACCCCCAAACTGTTCTTCTCTAGCGCGTCGTAGCTCAAACGATTAAGAGCGTTTTTCTGTACTTGTTTAGTGTAGTATAAATGCAAATTTGTGCTGAAAAACAAATATTTGTGTAATTCACAAATTCTGGTATCTTTATTGGATTGGAACTTTTCTAATTTGAAATGACAGGGTGTCAATGACACTCACAATCACTACAAAGTTTATCCGATCCCCAATTTTTCACTGAACCCACTCTATTTTTCGTTTCCATATGTGTTAAACAAGAAAAGTTTCACTACCGATGTTTTAGTTTAAGAAAATAAGTAATGAATCACAAAATGTACGAACTAATAAACATGTAAACCTTGACTTATAAATTATAATTACCTTGCCCTATTTCAGCTAGAGGGAAAAATATCAATGAAAGCACATGAAAAAAAAGGAAAGGAAATAATCTACTACGAACCTCTCCCAAAATAACCAGATGTTGTTTCCTCCTCCTCCTCATTGATATTGGGTTGCAAACGAGTAAGTTTAAATGCTCCTGCTTAAACAAGGAGTTGGAGTCCTCAGTTCTTACTAGTATAAATACCCCCTTCATGAACAATACGAGGCATGCATTGAGCTTCAAGTCGAATTCTTTGGTTCAGAATTATACGAGTTTACTGTGACAATTGGAGAGTCTTGACCTAGTACCATATCATTGTCCTTTTGCCTTTAAGGATTTCTCGGTTAGTTTGTTGATTACAATTGTAATTCAACGGATCGGAATATTTTGCGATAACAATGGCATCAGAATCGAATTATAACATTCTGGGGGAAATTCCTGACATTGTGTCTTTGTATACGTTTGACAACGGACCTAAAAGAAGACGCAGTGAAAAAGCAAAGAGTAGTAAAGCAGAAAATAACAAGGAAGCGACCTCCTCATTAGCCACAGAAAAGAATAGCAATTCTAACAAACGACAACCCACTGCGAAGGACTGAACGTCTGAATCTTTTAGCAAGGAAAAAACGACATCAGAAGCCCTGAGTTATACAACAACAACAACAAAGCCTTTTCCCACTAAGTGGGGTCGGCTATATGAATCCTTAAACGCCATTGTGTTCGGTTTTGTGTCATGTCCTCCGTTAGATCCAAGTACTCTAAGTCTTTTCTTAGGGTCTCTTCCAAAGTTTTCCTAGGTCTTCCTCTACCCCTTCGGCCCCGAACCTCTGTTCCGTAATCACATCTTCGAACCGGAGCGTCAGTAGGCCTTCTTTGCACATGTCCAAACCACCGTAACCGATTTTCTCTCATCTTTCCTTCAACTTTGGCTACTCCTACTTTACCTCGGATATCCTCATTCACAATCTTCTCCTTTCTCGTGTGCCCACACATCCCACGAAACATCCCACGAAGCATCCTTATCTCCGCTACACCCATTTTGTGTACGTGTTGATGCTTCACCGCCCAACATTCTGTGCCATACAACATCGCTGGCCTTATTGCCGTCCTATAAAATTTTCCCTTGAGCTTCAGTGACCTACGACGATCACACAACACGCCGGATGCACTCTTACACTTCATCCATCCAGCTTGTATTATATGGTTGAGATCTCCATCTAATTCTTCGTTCTCTTGCAAGATAGATCCTAGGTAGCGAAAACGGTCGCTTTTTGTGATCGTCGCTAGATTGCTCCGGTCATTAGTGTGGATAAGTATATAAATGGATAGAGATAGGAAAGCAAACACCAGATGTACGTGGTTCACCCATATTGGCTATGTCCACGAAATAGAGGAGTTCTCATTAATTGTGAAGGGTTTACACAAGTACATAGGTTCAAGCTCTCTTTTAGTGAGTACAAGTGAATGATTTAGTACAAATGACATTAGGAAATATTGTGGGAGAATGATCTCGTAATCACGAAACTTCTAAGTTCCGGAGTGTGGTATCGTCTTGACTTGCCTTATCTGTCTCGTAGGTAGATGTGGCATCTTCTCTGGAAGTACTCTTCCTCCATCCAGGGGTGGTATCTTTAACTGGTGGAGATGCATAAGGTAATGTATCAATTCGCGATACAAACCATGTAGTAGGAGTCCTCCAAGTCGTCGAGCTAGGGGATCTGCTGAAAGAGGTGACATACAAGGTAAGCAATCAGAGCTCCAAGCAATCAGTCCCAGATCAGAACTTTGATTTCGAGTTCCGGCTGATTGTTCACATTCTCCCTATCTTGCAGGCAGCATGAAGGATAAAGAGAAGAAAAATGAGAATAGATGATATGGGATACTTTTGCTTTTGAAGAAGTAACTTTCCACATGCTTATTCTTGAACTGGGCTGGAGGGTTTTCTGGTTTCCTCCAGAGTATAAGGCCGACTGAAGAATTTGAGGGTCAAAACAAGTCCATCAAATCTATAGTACGTTCGACCCTGCTGATATGGGATACTTTTGCTTTTAACAGAGTAGTGGATGTATCGGCACGTGTGCTGTTACGCTTGTCTCCACATGCTTCCTTGTATCCTTCTCACTTACCCTATATGTTCCTTAGGCAGATGCGGTATCTTCCCTGGAAGCATAAGATGTTGAAGATGAGTACTCGAGAGCAATGCCAGGTAAGTAATCAAGTAAGGGGTTCCAGGCAGTCAGTTCCTGACTGGAAGCTTGATTCCAAGTGCTGACTGATTGCTCTCTTTCTCATTGTCTTGCAAGTAAGAACAAGGCCAAAGGAAAAGACAGGGAAAAAACATGATATAGGATACTCTTGCTTTTAACCCTGATGATATGAGATATTCTTGCTCTAGTATAGCTTGTTTGCAGAGGTATTATCGGGGGGAAAGAAAGCTGAATATTTCGAAAGGCTTCTTTGGGAGTGCCCTCTCAGATATGAGGAAGGGTTGAGCATTTTTGCAGGTCTGCCTGTTTGTTGGGGATGAAGGTCAACATATATAGGAGTCTCCCTAACAACAAGTAGTAATGCTATTCCTTTACCCTGCTTGGTCATAACACGGTAGTGGGAGCTGCCAGCTTCACATGTTTTAACTTTGTCAAAGCACTTTGAAAAAGTGGTCTGTGGTATCTGGAAAGCTGATGTTGCGTGTAAAGATTACAGACAAGCTTTATCCAAGGAGATCCGGCTCTTGAAGTTGGGAAAGTGGTGCCTCTTCGGTTTTCGAACAAGCAATCCTGTCAGATATCTGGCTCTCGAGATTCGGAGAACGATGCCTTTTCTATTTTTGAGAAAGCAATCCTGCTAGGGGTCTGGCTCTCGAGATTTGGAGAGCGGTGTCTCTTCGATTTTTGAGAAAGTAATCATGTTGGGAGTCTGGCTCTCGAGATTCGGAGGGCGGTGCCTCTTCGATTTTGGAGCAAGCAATCTTGTTGGGAGTGTTTTCTCGAATGTGAGAAAAGGTTGGGCAGGAAGCACAGAGGTTGACACACATGGACTTTCCAATTATCCAGCAGTGGTACTGTTCCTTTACCCTTGTGGGTAATAATATGGTAGCTAGACCTTCAAAATTTATGTGTCTAAACTTTGTTAGTGCTGTTTCTTTGCTATTCTTTTACCCTTCTTGGTCAGAGCGGTGTAGTGGGAGCTGTAAGCTTCACGTGTCTCAACTTTGTCAGAGAACTTTGGCAAAGTTATCTGTGGTACCCATGAGCTAATGTTGCGTGTGGGAAGTGGGTGATTGAACAGTAAGATTCATGTGCTTTCTACTTCACCAGAAATCTTCGACATAATGCCTATAATTTCCGTAAAGCTGACAGGTGCTGACAAGGCTGGAAAAGTAGGTGCCTCTTCGATTTCTGAGATCGGCCCTCGTGGTCTCTGAGCAGCCCAGCTTTTGAGAAAGCAAGCGCCTCTTCGATTTCTGAGATCGGCCTTCGTGGTCTTTGAGCAGCCCAACTTTTGAGAAATCAAACGTCTCGTGGTCTCTGAGCAGCCCAGCTTTTGAGAAAGCAAACGCCTCTTCGATTTCTTAAACTCCGTCGAGTGCATATTTTTATAGAGGATGGCATTAAGTTCCAAAGCACACTTGAATCTCCACCAGTAGAAGCTCCATTCTTGCACTTCTAAGATTTTGATTTGTCCGACCTCTTCTCTCTTCAACACCTTTGAAAATGTCTGGCCCCTCCGACCGTCGTTTTGACTTTAACCTTGTTGAAGAGGCAGCCACGCCTTCTCCAGACAACATATGGTGCCCATCCTTCGTCTCCCCTATTGGTCCTCTTACTGTTGGGGATTCCGTGATGAAGAATGATATGACCGCTGCGGTAGTGGCCAAGAACCTTCTCACTCCCAAAGACAACAGACTACTTTCCAAACGGTCTGATGAGTTGGCTGTTAAGGATTCTCTGGCTCTCAGTGTTCAGTGTGCAGGTTCTGTGTCTAACATGGCCCAACGCCTATTTGCTCGAACCCGCCAAGTTAAATCATTGGCGGCTGAAGTGATGAGTCTCAAACAGGAGATTAGAGGGCTCAAGCATGAGAATAAACAGTTGCACCGGCTCACACATGACTATGTTACAAACCTGAAGAGGAAGCTTGACCAGATGAAGGAATCTGATGGTCAGGTTTTACTTGATCATCAGAGATTTGTGGGTTTGTTCCAAAGGCATTTATTGCCTTCGTCTTCTGGGGCTGTACCGCGTAATGAAGCTCCAAATGATCAACCTCTGCTGCCTCCTCCTTCTAGGGTTCTGTCCAGTACTGAGGCTCCAAATGATCCCCCTCCAGTGCCTGCTCTTTCTGGGGCTCTACCGACTGCTGAGACTTCTCCTAAGCAACTTTTGTGAAGGCTCTCTCTTGTTTGTTTATTTTGACTCATGTATATGTACATATTTGTAACTTATCGGGGATATCAATAAATAGCTTTCCTTCATTTCAACGTATTGTGTTGAATACACCAAAGCCTTCTTCGCTAAGTTCTCTGAATTTTCTTTTATTGAAGCTTGTATGTTGAAGCTTTGTGAGTGGAGCATGTAGGTTGAGGTAGTATTCCCTTAATTTCCCGAGTGAGAAAAACTTCTCGGTTGGAGACTTGGAAAATCCAAGTCACTGAGTGGGATCGGCTATATGAATCTTTGAACGCCATTGTGCTCGGTCCTGTGTCATGTCCTCCGTTAGATCCAAGTACTCTAAGTCTTTTCTTAGAGTCTCTTCCAAAGTTTTCCTAGGTCTTCCTCTACCCTTTCGGCCCTGAACCTCTGTCCCATAGTCGCATCTTCTAATCGGAGCGTCAGTAGGCCTTCTTTGCACATGTCCAAACCACCGTAACCGATTTTCTCTCATCTTTCCTTCAATTTCGGCTACTCCTACTTTACCCCGGATATCCTCATTCCTAATCTTATCATTTCTTGTGTGCCCACACATCCAACGAAGCATCCTCATTCCCGCTACACCCATTTTGTGTACGTGTTGATGCTTCACCGCCCAACATTCTGTGCCATACAGCATCGCCGGCCTTATTGCCGTCTTATAAAATTTTCCCTTAAGCTTCAGTGGCATACGGCGGTCACACAACACGCCGGATGCACTCTTCCACTTCATCCATCCAGCTTGTATTCTATGGTTGAGATCTCCATCTAATTCTTCGTTCTTTTGCAAGATAGATCCTAGGTAACGAAAACGATCGCTCTTTGGTATTTCTTGATCTCCGATCCTCACCCCTAACTCGTTTTGGCCTCCATTTGCACCGAACTTGCACTCCATATATTCTGTCTTTGATCGGCTTAGGCGAAGACCTTTAGATTCCAACACTTCTCTCCAAAGGTTAAGCTTTGCATTTACCCCTTCCTGAGTTTCATCTATCAACACTATATCGTCTGCGAAAAGCATACACCAAGAAATATCATCTTGAATATGTCCTGTTAACTCATCCATTACCAACGCAAAAAGGTAAGGACTGAAGGATGAGCCTTGATGTAATCCTACAGTTATGGGAAAGCTTTCGGTTTGTCCTTCATGAGTTCTTACGGCAGTCTTTGCTCCTTCATACATATCCTTTATAGCTTATAGATGAAATAAAATTGTAGGACCGATTTCAAGTCTTAATGCTTTGACATGTTGACGTATTGTAAACTTCGACAGATTTTTGTTTTGTTTTTCTTTTTATTTGCCGATTCTTTTTTACAAGTGTTTAAACTAGTGAATGTTTAGTTTGAAATTTTTAGTATATTTGTTTTAATTTATTAAGTAGTTTGCAATTCTTATATAATCAGCTAATAATATTCATGTTGTATTGATCATATATCGGCGTCCAAACCGAACCATGCAAATTCTTCGGTTCGTTTTTGGTTTTATGATAAATCAAACGAAATCGAACCATGCCCACCCATATAAGGGAATGGTCAGTCTAGCAAACCCGAACTAGCACTAACTGAAAGTAGAGTCGTAAATTAACGGTGAACTAAGAGAAGTACGGAAACTTATTCTGGGACGACGTTCCATTATTTTGGATCAAGAGTACTTGAACGAAAAACCAAGAGTTAATTACACCAAATTGCCAAAGCAGCAAATTAACAAGATCAGTCCATGCATACCTCTCTTAGCAAATGGTAAACATGAGCAATTAATGCAAACTTCACGATGAAGGTCAACACACTAGCCACTGAATCTCGGGACTCCATCTCTTTCTAGCCTACTTTTTAAAAATAATTATTATTATTAAGAAAAATGAAAGAGTTCGAAACAATTATAATAATTTTAAAGAAGGAAAGTTTCTAACGCAAGACACATGGGTATATGTGCTAAGATCATGGTGAACGTTTAGTTTTAGTGTACTGCTTATCTTGTTCAGTACAAGGAACATGTATTAAGTTTTCTCTCTTTCTCTATTGTCTCACAAGAAAATCCTAGGATAAGAACGAGTGAGAGAGAGAGATGATAAGTGTCGCATGTTTGAAAAACACCAAAAACCTAATCAGAAAATCTTAAGGACATTTTTGTATCGTCGTAGGCCTAATTAGGCCTTTAACTTAAGTTGAAAGCCTAACAAGCCCAAGACCAAGACTAACTTCAATGGTTGAGTTAAAACGTAAAATACCTACACACAAAAAATATCCAACATTGAGCCTAAAACAAGTTTTGGAATAAAACTTAAATTTGGGAAGATTTAGCCCAAAAAATCGACGAAACCCATTTTTTTGGCCCACCACTGCGATGGACGCACCAAACTCAAACCCACTATGGGTGCACTAAAGCGCACAACCAAGATTTTAAAAGACACTAGGCGCTAGTCGGGCAGTGGGCTGGGCCCTAGGCGGACTAGGCGGACTAGGCGAATTTAAGTAAATTTGTTTATACTTAAAATATATGTAATTACATCATAAATTACAAAATAGACTGACATATATATTATGAAGTATTGAAACATAATGAAAACATGGGAAGCAAGCGTGTTCATTTTAGTATTTAACAAGTTTCTTACAATTTAAGCAAAAAAAAAAAAATGCAAAATGATAGTTATCTATTTTTTGTTGAAGTGAGTTGCAACCTAGGTGGGGTGTCTAGGCGTGTCTAGGCGGGCTAGGCAGGTGCCTAGGCAGTCTAGGCGAGCACCTTCGAAGGTCTAGGCGTCATTTCTAAATTTTCAAACGCCTAGGCATTAATCGGGGAGGTGGACAACCGCGTAGTGCCTAAGGACTTTGCGCCAGCACCCAGCGCATTTATCCACTCAAATGAACAGTAACAGACTCCAGTGAACAGTAATAGGCCAAGGCATCTCCACCCCTAAAAAAATGCGCTGGCACAAACGATCTCCATCCCTACAAAATGCGCTGGCACCCAGCCCATTTAAGATATTTTTAAATTTTGTCTAAAAGAATAAAAAAAATAAAAAAGTTTTAATTTCGGATAGGATTTTTAACCAATCTCGTCACGCCACATGTCATTATCTGAACGTACTATTTTGTGAATAGATTTCCGCTAAGATTTTCAACCAATCCCGACACGCCACGTGTCATTTCCGTTTTACAATAATTTAGCCAAGATTTCGATAAGATTTTCAACCAATCACGTCATGCCACGTGTCAGTATCTGAACGTACTATTTTGTGGATAGCTTTCCGATAATATTTTCGACCAATCCCGACATGCCACGTGTCACTTCCGGTTTACAATAATTTAGCCAAGATTTCGATAAGATTTTCAACCAATCACGTAGTGCCACGTGGCATTGTCCAGAACCTCATCCTTTCTTTTTTTGTCCATATAAACCCTACATCCCTACATCCATCCTCACACCAAGCTCAATCCTTCTTTTTAGCTCAGAATCCTTGTTCATCGTTTTCAAATCTTAAGTTCTTATTACAATGTCTTCTTCAAGAAGGGTGTATAAACAGTTGCAGGAGCAACAACAAAGGTTGTTGGCACAACAGGCAGAATTGGCCAATCTCGAGGAAGGTGGAAGTGGAGGTGGAGATGAGGCTTTCTTCATGGAGGAGGATGAGGATGATCACCATAGAAGGCAGAAGGCCTCACATTCCCGCCGTGTCATGGAAGCCGTGGGTCAGATAGCCAAACCAAGACGTGTTGCAAACCTCGATAGAAAAAGGGAAAAACGAGGTAAAAATCTATTGGAAGATTATTTTATTCCCAATAGCATATTCCCTGATCATATTTTTAGACGGCGTTTTAGAATGCAACGAAATTTGTTCAACAAAATCATGAGTGATATTTGCAACCATGATTCATACTTTGTGCAAAAAGAGGATGCTTTTCATGTTCTAGGTCTTATTCCCGAGCAAAAAATTACGGCATCCTTGCGAATGCTTGCATATGGAGCATCTGCAGATCAAGTGGATGAGATCGCGAGGATGGGAAAAACAACTGTTTTGGAGTCCCTGATGCGTTTTTGCTCTGCAATTGAAGCCCTCTACACCAATGAGTACCTCCGGACACCCATGCCAAGGGACATGCGAAGGCTTCTGAGGAAGGGTGAGATGCGAGGCTTCCTTGGCATGATTGGAAGCATGGACTGCATGCATTGGACTTGGAAAAACTGTCCAAGTGCGTGGCAAGGAGCATATGGCAACAGAAAATGAGCCAAAAGCATCATTTTGGAAGCAGTGGCTTCATTTGATACATGGATTTGGCATGCTTTTTTTGGTGTTCCAGGAGCTCATAATGACTTAAATGTCCTTGCCCAATCCCCAGTGTTCGACGAACTGCTGCAAGGAAACTCGCCGAGATGCACATATACCATTAATGGTACCCAATACGAGGGATCATACTACCTTGCAGATGACATTTACCCAAGGTGGTCAACATTTGTCAAAACAGTGCCACATCCACAGACTGAAAAGGAAAAACACTTTGCAAAATGTCAAGAAGGGTGTAGGAAGGATGTCGAGCGTTGTTTTGGTATCCTGCAAGCTCGTTGGGCGATTATCAGGGCTGCAGCTAGAATGTTTGATGTCGAGGCTCTTCGATCCATCATGATGACGTGTATTATTCTCCACAACATGATTGTTGAAGATGAGTATGATTATGATGGCGTCGATGAATATGAGCCGGATCCGATGAACAACTCAAGAACACGTATCTATTATGCTCATGATGGGACCGAAGATCCAGTGCAACACGAGCCGTTGGAACGCGATGGACGTTACAATGAATTGATCGTTCAACGTTACACTAATGTGCAAGAGCCATACTGGCACGTAACCCGCCAGAATGACTTGATTGAGCACCAGTGGGGATTGCATGAAGGCGAAGATAATTAGAATGAGGCTTGTGGTTGAAGAATAAATTGTATTTTTTTTAAGTTTATGTAATTCTATGTAGTGTGTTTTGTTTTTAAGTTTATTTAGTGAGTTTATGTAATTCTATTTATTTGGTGAGTTTATGTAATTCTATGTAGTGTGTTTTGTTTTTAAGTTTATTTGGTGAGTTTATGTAATTCTATGTATTTGGTGAGTTTATGTAATTCTATTTATTTGGTGAGTTTATGTAATTCTATGTAGTGTGTTTTGTTTTTAAATTTATTTGGTGAGTTTATGTAATCTTATTTCATGTGTTTAAATAAAGTACAAAAGAAATAAAGTTTTAAAAATAAATAAAGAAGTACATTAAAATTGCATAATAAATTAAATAAAAATAAATAAAGTTTTAAAAATAAATAAGAAATAACATAAAAATTACATAAGAAATTAAATAAAGTTCAAACCTAAAAAAAGAAAAAAACATAAGAAATTAAATAAAGTTCAAACCTAAAAAAAGAAAAAAACATAAGAAATTAAATAAAGTTCAAACCTAAAAAAAGAAAAAAACATAAGAAATTAAATAAAGTTCAAAAGAAAAAAGAAAGAAAAAACATAAAAAATACATAAAAATTATACAAAGTCTCTCGAGTTAGGATATGTGGTGCGAGGATCTTGGTTGTCACAAAAGTTGCTAGAACCCCCTTGACTTGTTTCCGCATCTCTTGCACGCCTCCTTCGCATGACATCTCTTTTTTCCGATGTCCAAAAATATTTAGAATACGGAGACAGTCCTACTATAGACTTGCTCATAGTGTCACGATCTGCTTGAGCCATCCTTTCTTCTCGAAGCAATTCATTTTCTCGATGAAGTGCTTCTCTAACCAGCTCGTTCTCTCGATTAACTACTTCTCTTTGTCTCTCAGCCGCCGCATCACGGGCCTCAGTAGCTGCTAATATTGCTGCCATAGCAGCAACTTTTTCCTCATCTCTAACCTTTTCTCGTGCCATGTTCAGTTCACCTTGGCGAGTAAGTTCCTCCATATATTTAGTGTAGTCATTCTTGGAAGAACTACCTTTTTTCTTTGACGCCTTTTTACCTACGGGCCTAAGGGACTGACGAGTCGGTTGGGTCTCGGGCACTTGTTCAGGCATCCCTTCCGTGTCTTGAAATGTGTCGGCTTCTTGTTCAGCCATGTTTGGTTCTGGAGAACTATGTAGACCCATACCGTGCATGACAACTTCTGGACCAGTTGCCACAATTTTGTATTTAGGGCAATCTTTGACAATTTGCCAACATTCCCATCTAGTGAATGATTTGTTCCCGTTCTTTGAATTGTAGAATGCTTGAGCTTGTAGTGTCTATAAAAATGTGGGATAACATAGTGTTAAAAAATGCGGGTGTAACACAAATAAATAAATTCAAAATATTAATACGGGTGGAATGCATATAAATTACATAAAAATGACATAAGAAATTAAATAAAAATGACATAAGAAATTAAATAAAAATTACATAAGAAATAAGATAAAAATTACATACGAAATTAAATAAATCAAAATATTAATGTGAGTGGAATGCATATAAATAAATAAAAATATTGTCACCTGATCCGCTAAACTTGTCCCACTACGGAGGTTACCGGAAGCATGAGAGATGACGTTTTTCCAACAAGTAAAGGATGCGTTGAGTTTTTTCCAACGACCTTGAAGACCTTGACTAGTTCTGGCGTTTTCTCCATGTACATCACAAAACGCTTTCGTAATTTTACTCCACATTTCTCGCTTATCCATCTCATTACCCGTAATCGGATCATGAGTAGTGTGAACCCAACATTCACACAACGTAACATCTTCAATGAGCTTCCACGAAGACATTTTTTTCTCTTAAAGTGTAGAAAATATTGAAATGTAGATAGTATAGAAAGTGTAGAAAATATTGGAATGTGGTGTAAAGGTAGAAGATGAGGGTTAGGTATTTATAGGAAAAAAATTAACATTTTTCAAAATTTTCTGTAATTTTTTTAAAATTTTCTGTATTTTTTAATAAATTTTCTGTATTTTTTAATAATTTTTAATGAATTTTAATATAGTTAATTAATCTGGACCGTTGGATTTGAAAAATATTCAAATCCAAGAGCTAGGGAGTTGCCACGTGGCCAACGGTCATATTTCTGACCGTTGGGCCCTTTTTTTTTTTTTTAATTTTTGGTGAAAAAAACGTGGACCGTTGATCTTTGATCCGACGGTCTATTTTAAAAGTAAAATTTAAAATTTTTTTACCGTTGGAAATCCAACGGCAGAGAGGGAGCCACGTCGCAAACTCGGGGGGTGGAACTGACAGCGCCTGCACGCGGGTCCGGGCTCTAAAAGCTTGTTGGGCACTCGCGCCACGGCTGCGTGAAGCGCACGCGCCAGGCTTCCTCCCCGGCTTCTGTCTCAGTCTCTTTTGGGCTGGGCTCTTGCCCAGCTCGGGCTGGGTACCAGTCAACTTGTTGGGGTGGACTTGATTGACAGGGGCCTAGCTTGGTTTTTGGACTGAAGGCTGGGACATTTTGTCCCCGCTGGAATTGCTCTTAGAACAGTGCGCAAAATGTCTTGGCATGCAACATATGTGATAGGCTAGTCAGTGCTAGGACCCAGTGGGTTGACACCTGTCAGCCACTTGCACCAGCACAACGACTTTGGTTTTGTGATCGAATGACTGAAAATAATGGGCCGCTAGTTGATCCAACTGTCCATATTCAACTTTTTTTATTTTATTTTAATTTATAAATTCATTAAATTCAACAGCTGAAATCAAATATGATCAACTCTAGAGGTAAAAAAAATAAAATAAAATTCTAACTGCCCAGAATTAAATTCAATGGCTAAAACAATTAAAAAACTGTTTTTTTGGTAGGTTCATGATTTTTCATTATTTATTAGAATTTATATATTTTTAGGTCAAAATGTTCATTAAAAAAAAACCTAGAATAATCTACATAAAATATATTTTTTTTAAAGTTACAGAAAAAAATTAGCTTAAATTCATTTTTAATAATCTTGGGCTAAATTCTTAAGCCTAAATTATTGAGGAAGAAAAATTGGTTTTGGATTAAAACCTAAATTTATCTCAACCATTGAAGTTGATCTAAGGGCATCTTCAATGAAGACCCTAAATGAAGTCCCTACAACTGTATAGTCCCTAAGTATAGGGACAAATGACTTCCAATGGGTCATAATTGAAGTCCTCAAAGTATCTTAATACATAAAGACTCGTCGAATACCTGAAAAGAATTCTCAAATATAAATACTACATATAGAGACTCAAATAGGGGTGGGTTCGGTACTGTTACCGTACCAAAACCCTTGTACCAATTACCGTACCAAACTTTCGGTTTGGTAAAATCTATTACCATTACCGTACCAAACTTTTGGTATACCGAAGTTCGGTATTGCCAAAAGTTTGGTTGACATGGTATGGCAATGGTAATTGCCATTTTGTTTTGGGACAAAATATGTTTTTGTTTTTTTAACCCAATTCAAGGGCAAAACTTTTTTTTTGTACCTTTATCTCATACATTATAGATTAAATTAATCTATTATTCATCATTCACAATTCACACACATACTAATTCAAATGAAGCATCAAGATTCATCATAAAAATTAAGCTTACAATCCAAATAGAAGTTACGAACCAAAACAAATACAATTAACAATCCAAATAGAAATTAAAGTTTCAAACCAAATGAAAATTGGAAGTAAACTTCAAAAAGGAGAATTCATTGATCAGTTATTCAAGCTTGAGATGTCGAAGCTTTTGGAGGAGGCATTGAACTTGTAGAAGATTGAGTTTGTGTCAAGCCTACATTACAAACAACGAAAACATATTAATTAGTAGCAAGAAGAATTAAAGTTGAAAACCATTTAATAACAAATTTACTAAAAAAATTAAAGCATATCTGTCTTGTTTTCTCTTCTTCTATTTCCTTGTAAAATTGAAGCATATCTTCCATTGGTCCTTGTAGAAGTTTACTTCACCTGCCCTAAGCCAACCATTAGTACACACTAGTGCCTCCATTATTTTAGGAGTCAAGGATACCCTAAAAGGGTTCACAACCCTCCTTCCTAGACTAAATGCATTTTCACTAGCAACAGTAGAAGTGGGGGTTACAAAGGTATTTTGGCTATTTGTGAAAGAATTAGGAACTCTTTTGTGTTTGATTTCCACAATTTTAAGAGATCAAAGTCACCAACAACAATGTTAATATAAGTAGGGTTTTAGTTTCAAATTATTGGAATATTATAAATATGTGTTATATAATTATGTATTATATAAATTATAAATTATAAATTATATTGTATTTCGGTATGGTACGGTAATACCGTGGTAATGGTATCCATTACCAATACCGTACCATGAAATTTCAGTACGGTACAATACCGTACCATTACCGATTGGTACAAAAAATTTGGCACAAAATCGGTATGGCACGGTTGGCAATTTGGCAAAAAAATCCACCCCTAGACTCAAATAGTGGACTCCATATTAATTTTGAGTGGGAATAATGATGCTCTTTATGTTTTTTTCCTTGTTTTTTGAACCCACCCAAGTGGGACAACTTCTCATTTGCCTTTTTTTTTTTTGAATTCTTGAAAAATCAATGGTAGAGATAATTTATTATTTTCATCAATGGTTACAATCTTTCAATGAAATGAAAAATAATTTTTTAATAAAATATTCTTTTAAGGACTCGAATATTCCTTTAAAACTCCTAAATAAGTCCTCAAAGGTGGTGGTGAGAGTCCCTACTTAGGGACTCCCATTGGAGATGCTCTAATGGGCTTAAAAACCCGAAACCAAATTAAGGCCAATTTTGACATTTAATGCTCATGTAATTAATTTAATAACCAAGTTCTAAACTTAAGCTTAAATATTAATTAAATCAATTGACTTAATCAGATTCATTGGTTTTTTTTATAAACTTAGGCTTATGAGTGTGTTAAGTATCAAGTTCTAGTTAGGGAGCAAGGAGGTGATTAGACTTTTGCCAATCGATTATGAATTAAAAATACTTTTTTATTCTTCCATTTGCGAGAATCTATTTATGGTAGTCATGAGAATTGACCTAACAAGATATCAAAAATACCCAAGCTAAGAAAAATGATAAATAACCTATTTATGTAGGGGTAGGGGTGGGATGCATGGTGTGTGTGTGTGGTCGCGGGCAGCGGTGCGGGGGGGGGGGTCCAATTTTGAGGGATTTTAATTCTTTTTTATAAATTTAGGAGTATTCAATTGGGATTTAAGTGATTCTTTAAAAGTTAAGGTGTATTCGATCAGAATTTTTTTTGAGTTTATTAAAATCGACAAAAATACGGGTGTATTCAATTAGAAGTTGAAATGAATATATAACATTCCAGGTGTATTTAATTAAAAATTGATTTTAACGAATCCTAAAAAGTTAAGAAATTCGAGAGAATTAGAGAGATTTCATAGTGTATTTTAAACTTTCACAAATCTCACATCTCCCCAAGAGAATTTGAGAAAATTCACCAAATTTTTTACATAGAATCTCTAAAAATCTATTAAACTTTATCAAAATTCATTAAAATTTCTCAAAATCTGAATTGAATACACCCTTGATTGGAATTCCAATGAAATATGGTCATTATCTTTAATTCAAGCCTCTTAGAAGTCACATTATTAGAGTACAAAAATTTAATGCCCAGATCCTAATATAAATTGGTTAGTGAGAAGAGAACTGCTAAGGAGACTTTCAAAAGTGGCCTCTCCATAGATTATTTGCCACCTTATGTTTTTGATACAATATTTTAAAATGTTGGCACGAAAACTAACGTTAAAATGTAAAGTAACAGAGAGTTCATAAAGAGTCACACTTTGAAAAAAAATTCCCTTGACATTTCTCTTAGTAAAGTTATATGATTCGCCTATATAATTCGCTTGAATATAATTAGAATTATCTTCCCACTCTTCTACTTTTCTCCTTTCTGCAAAACTTCTCACATGGCCATACACTTAATTAATTTATTGTTTGTACTTCTTGACTAGATAGAATATACTTCTCTCTCCAATTTCCTCTCCTTCACCTCTCTCATTTATCTTTGTATTATCACCTGGGCATCAATCTAACTAGACTAGGGCAACCGCTGAATGGACCACAGGACAATACAATAAGCAAAGCAACATTTTCTAATCGAAATTGGAACTTCCAAAATTTCTTCACTTCCTTCCCATTCAAAGAGTCTAAAATAAGACTTCACTTCTAAGGGGCTATCGGCCTCGCTTTCTTTCCATCTTACTGTGACTTCGATTGGTATACTACTTTATTTGAAGATGATGCTTCCTTCCTCAACTGATGAGAAATGACTAGCTCCGAGGCACTTTGAAGTTTGAAATGACAATAATAGGGAACGAGCTTTGCGGCCTCTAAACCAAACGTTCTTCGTCGTCTCATTGGTCAATGGAGACTGGTGCTAAAAGATTAATAAATTAAGTGAGGATATGATTGTAAGACTGTAATAGTTTTAGGAACAACAACTTCAGAATAAACTTAGTATAGCTTGTTAGCACACATAGCATTAACGTGTGCCAATAACCAATTAATCATAAAATAAAACTTTGCATCAGTTTATTTCGAAAATTTGTATACAAATCCAAAAGAAATTTGATTACCATTTTCTAACTTTCCCCAACAATTAGATTTTGTGATTTGATGAAAGTTAACATAAATTTAGTTCAGCTGCCAACCCAATTACCGACTTCATCAAGGGCTGAAAACACCTAGAGCAATGTTCTGGGTCCGAAACTCCCCCATCGTCTAAATAATTATAATAGTTTCGAACTCTTCCCTCCTCTAGTAATTATAAGGTATTAAAAAAAACAAACACTACTTCGCTGCTATAAACATAGCAGGAAATCCTGCACAAAAGTGACGCGGCACGTTCATTGAACAACACGTGTGGGTTTTTTTTTCCTCCAAAATCTCTTTCAACTCTGGTTTAGTTATTTAACCCAAGTAAAACAGAGCACCTTTTTTTCTCTTCCTCTTCAGCTCCTTAGATTTCATTTGGGTTATGAGGATCGTTAGGCTATGGCGGTGGGGGATGATGGTTGACAAGAGGCTACAAATTTGATGGTGGCCTGAACATATGGTCGGTTGAGCGAGGGTTGCTAACTAGAAGAGCCATAAAGAGGGAAAGATAAAGCATAAAGCATGAAGCTTTGCAATGGAGAAATTGGGAGAGAGAAAGAGAAATACAGGGGAAGGGATGAGAGAAAAATGAAAATATGGAATTTTCAATTTTTTTTCTGTTCAAAATTAGTAATGTTCGGGCAAGGATCTTGGATCTGGTCCCTCGCATAGCTTCTAGGGGCTTTCGCTCTTTCTTGTATGTCGGGCAATATTTGCTTGGTGTGCTGCAATATGAGTTGTTCGTTAGTTTGAATGGTGCCTTTGTAGGGCTTTTGGTTTAGGCCTTGAGACTCATAATCAAAACTAACAAGGATCTGAGCATGCCATTGTTATCTTTTTGTATAATAGATTGTTATAAAGGTGTTAATTAAGTTGATTACTTGCGTCACAAGTTACTTAGACTTCTTGTTTATCAATGGATTGTCAAAGATGGGTTAAGTCTGTATAAGGTTCTTTTCTTGCCTTGTAAACAAGGACTTTTAATTCATAGTATTGTATATCCAAAATGAAGGGAGTTCAGGGCCCTTCCAACCATTTCCTTGATCAAAGTTTACTTTAATGAAAACAGGTTCATTAACTTATCTAGATTTGATTACAGATAAAACTTTTAGGTGGAAAACAATTGAAAATGATTTAAAAACATGAAGAAAAATGCATTAAACAATAGATATACTATATGTAAGTATAAACAAAAAAAACTTGGGCAAGATTTAACCTTATTGGGCAAGGTTCAACTTCTTGCAACCACTTCTCTTTGTGTTTACAGGGATTTATATACTTAGGGGGATGAAAAGTAAATAAGTTTCACTAGAGGGAATCGATATTACAACACTAAAGGAAGGTAGCACAACTTCTAATCTTTATAAAAGATGGTTTTCTATAGGGGAATTACGGCAATCTGGACAAAATTCAGCTTTTTGGTTTCTTGCTTGTTTGAGAACAAACTATGATGTCTTTTGATTGATTGGTTGAGTGTCCTTGTCTCTAGTGTCCCTTTCTGCTTTTATAGATAATTTGGCTCGACTGTCCAAGCTTTGCTTTTAGATGATAGCTTTCGTAGGGCAGTGAGTCATCACTTATTTACTCATCCATGTTCTTGAAAAGTGCTTCTTGCTAATAGTAAGATGCCCTCTGTCGCCCATCACTTCAAACATAGGCATGTGGCCCATGCCTTGCTAGAATGACTTCCAATTCCTCTCGGGCCTATCGACTTGTTCTAGCCCAGTCTCCTATTTGCCTTTGTATTTCTAAGCCTCCACCGTTACAAAGCCTAGTGTCAAATATAAACCCAAACAATGCCCCCTTTAATCCTTGTCAAGTCTGTTAACTAAGACATTGATAATGATTAAAATTAATTGCATGCTTTAACTGGGGACTCACACCATTTACTCAGCTATTTTTGAATAAACATTTGCACTAACCCACGATCTCCAACGTTAACCTACTGCCCATTCAATAACTCACATTTAAATTTTCTCGGCCATCACTTCACACAAACTTATCTCTCTGAATTCCCAGAATCCTTGAATATTTTGCATCCTCAGCCCTTTGTTGCCCCAATCTTTAATCATTTTCACATTTCTCCTTCACATTCAACTATGGCACCCAAATCACCTCTTGCATGTGAGTCTAGAGAAGGGATTGTTAACTTATGATGCTGACTCAATGGCCTTCATCGTTCTCGGACTAACCTGAACCTGTCCATCTTCTTCAAGGAGGAATGGGTACACTCTCTAGGGCCTGCTTAGACTGCCCAAGTCCCAATTGCAGTGGAGAGCAACATGCTTAGTGCCAATTGGTTCACTCCGAACCCCTGCTTCGCTGAGGTTGGGATTTCTGCCTCCAAATGGTCGAATTCTAGGAGGGGTTTCCCTCTGATGAAGGATGAAACTAAGTCTCAATGGGTGGATAAGCTGGAGCCCATCTGGAAGCAAAAGTGGATGGTGAATGGCATCTTCGAGCTCATTATGATGTCGAAAATTACTGTCCCAATCAAGCATGAGCTCCTCTAAACAACTCTCTTATTTTGAAATAATGGGACCAACACCTTTGACTTCAGAATAGGTCCTATGACTCCTACTATCTTAGACATGGCTCAAGTCTTCGGCCTAAAACCCTCGGGAAGGTGTGTGGATATCACACATGACTGGTCCTCCCCATCTCGCTCAATCGCTGAAAGCTCTCTGAGGTCTCTAATTCAATCACTAACTTGGAGTACAACTCTTCCACGTATAAGAGCTACGAGACATCTTTCACGGGCTTCATCCCCTTCGCCAAGAAGATGTTTAACCCACATTCCCGTACTGTAGATAGAGCTCAGGAACACATGTATTTCCTCATTTACAGGTTGAACAAGCATGTGTTCCCCAACAAATCAAAATGAGTGAAGCTGGAGTGAATCTTATTGGTGGAGGCGTTGCATTCTTTTGATGATGTCGCCATAAGGCCATTCATCTTGTCATATCTCTACCACCTCCTTCACGAAATGACAAAGGGTGAGCTCTTCAAGACCAACGTTAATGGAGCCATTTGGATGGTGCAACTTTGGCTCAAGTGGTACTTCCCCAAGTTTTGGGCTGCCAACCTGGAGTTCCACGAAGGCATAACTCTAGCCCTAAATTTTGGCAGAGGTTCTTACCACCAATCATTCCACCATCGCCTGCCTCTAGTTCTTTAGGATTTGCTGGACTCGGGTAGACTTAGAGTGAGGTGTCTCTCTGATCCGGATATACCTTGGTTCTCATACTAACTCTTCCAAGACTCATTTGGGAATGATGCCAGCAGCTCATGCAAAAAGAAGTTTATCAGCTGCATCCAAAAAAAGGATCTGGCTTTGGGAGTTCGAAGTGACAGAGTGAGGTACGAACGCGGGCTGGAGGTCAACCCAGTGCCTTTCTTCGATTCCCTTCACTGTGAGACCTTATATCGCCTTCGTTTTCCCTATGAGGTCACTTTTCGGGCGAACAGGCACAGTCTTGAGGAGATGAGCAAGATTGCCCATAAACCCGTGGCTTTGAACTTTGAATGCACCTCCTAGTTCACCATTTGATGGGAGGCTAAGTGGTCAAAGAAGTATGATAAGGACCTCAGGGAAGCCAACGACAGACTTTTCGTGCAAGTCTTTCAAGTTTCTCTCAAACAATGATGAATTTAAGAGCTAGAAGGAAGCCATCAACCAAAAGAACCAACTTTTGCTTATAAGTAAACCACATTGCTTATGTTTTCCTTTTCTACATTATACTCTTATAGTTTATGGTTATCTAACTCTTTCTTTGATTTTATAGCCCAATGCAACATTGATGAACTGGATGTCGGGCAAGAAAAGGAGGCTGATGATGCCTTGGTCCTCCAATAGGCTGTTGCGGAGGTAGCTAGGCAAATAGTGGGTTCCAGCCATGCTTCTAGGGATGATAGGGATATCTCTAAGCTGTTCAGTGAATCAGAGACTGAGGCTAGGCCCGAGATGGAGATGAGAGCCCCTCTTCGGGTAAGGCACTTTGTGGTGAAGTCGTCGGAGTCCAAGACCTAGTCCTTAAGAAACATAAATATGCCAGTAAGTGACCTAGTCCTTTTTTCTTCTCTTAGTTTTGACTCTTCTAATTTTTGAGCTAATTCCTGTTTTTTTTGCAATTAGGGCTTCCTGCCCCTAAGAAACCTGGCCTTATTTCCCAAGAGTCACAAACAGTCGTGGAAGTGCAACAGAGTGACCTTGCTAAGATCCTGGAAGAGTTGAAGGCATGATTTCTTAAACTTTGAGTACTTTAATGTTATAGAGTTCACCCTCATCAATACTTTGCTAATTCTTTGTTGTCTTTCACAATATGCTACTAAAGCAGATGAAACTTCATAGCTTGAGCCTTCTTTTCCCCCAGCTTAATCGGTGTATTCCTCTCATTCTCGAGCTAAGCCCTCAGAGGCACAATTCTCTATCTCAACACTAGTTAAGTTGTATTTCTGAATTTTAAAAGCTAATATTCTTAATAGTTGTTTTCCAGGCAAGGGAAAACACTTCAACATCTCAGGTCGGGCAAACACTAACCCCTCTTTCTTCCACTCTTCTTCCAGCAATGGTCTCTCACTTCCCAGTTCAATCCAACAATTAGGGAGATGCTCCATTTTATGGAAGATGATAGTGCCTCTGTAGGTCTCCTCATTTGAAGCCCTTCTAAGTTCTTTTCTAGGTTTTTCCATTTAGAACTCACAATTAATGTTTGTTTTTGGCAGTCTTCCCCCGTGCTTGATACCACAACTTAACCACCACCAACCTTTGGGGATCTTATAATCCCTGAGATACTAGCTGTCTCTGAGGTAACTAGCCTCAAGGCTCCTCAAGCTCCTCCTCAGGTCTGCCAACCTCCATCTTTTAAAGTAGCAGCAACCACATAAGCTCTTCCCAAAGCTCAAAGGTCTTCTCAAGTATACAAGTGCTTTCATTATTGTTCTTTCTTTATCTTAGGTGTAGACTAATCCACTAACTTATTTTCTTCTTAATTCAACATGCTTCTAGTGAGGGCTCGGGCAAGTCTCCTTAGCTTGCAGTGAGCAAGGTTACCCTTCATCGGCCTCCCAAGGCTTCTGGAGTCACAGGGATCCTAATCCCTAAGCTTAGGAAAGTTATTGCAACTGAGGCTCATTCTTCTATCTCTTATGAAGCTGTTACCACTGCTTCTGCTTCTGGAGGTGTTGAAGTAATGCCTCCACCTCTAGCATCCATTCCTGCCACAACCTCCTTACCTGAACTAGTCAAAGAGTTCGGGCAAATCCGGACAAAACTGAGACCTCCAAGACGCCTATTTGAGCCTCAACATTAGCAGGATCAAAGCAGAGTCTTCAAAGAATAGATGTAGAGGAACTTATCGACCTCTTTCAGCCTCAAGGCACTTCAGGAGGCTGAGAAAGCCCTCACTGAGTTGTAAAAGGCTCAACAAATGTCAAAGGTGCAGTACGAGTTCTTCATCTTTTTCTTCAAGAATTTGAGGGCTCTAAGAGACCAACATCTTCGGGCAGATAGGCAAGCAAATATAGTGAAATGTTATAAGAAGAAGCACTTCAGAACCTTCAGTTGGTGGAAGATGACTCAGCAATGGAAGATAAGATAATGGTGGTGGCCTCTGAGATCTAGAAGTTGAAGGAGCAACTTTCTGTATTGAAGGCCAAGCAGATGACCTTCTTGAGTAAGCTATAACAAAAGATTGAAGAAGTGAAAAGGGTCAACAAAAAAATGGAGGATTCTGAAGCTCAACTAGCCAACAACAATATTGCCTTAGAAGAGCCGGGCATAATTTTCACTACCATGCAGACCTATCATTCCAGGATAGCTGTTTTGGCTAGGGATGTAAATATGTTAGGCTAGGGTATCTTGTAACCTCCTCCATTATGAAATGAAAGATCTATTCCTTCTTCAGCTTTTTACTTGTTCATTTACACTTCTTTGTCAATGCTTAACTATTTTAAATATCTTCCCAATGTTTAAACTTCATTAATGTAACAATCTCTAAAATCCCACAGAGTTAGGTGATACTTCTTTTAAAACTTGGTATTAACTGGATGTTTTTGCAAATTTCTTTCTAAATCTGCCAAGTAGTACCCTCATCTGTCTAACACTTTGTTGATTATAAAAGAGCCTTCCCAAGTAGGACTCCACTTTCCAAAAGCTCTAACTTGAGCTCCTAAGGGCATAATTGCCTTCATACCAATTCTCAATCCTTGAAGGTTTTCATTCTCACTTTCTTGTTGTATGATCGGGCAACAACCTTCTTTCATTCCTGGATCTTGTTTAGAGCTTCCATTCGGATTACATCTAAATCTTGAACTCCTTGACACATAGCCTGAATAAAATCATCGCTATGTAGACCAAATTGGTTCTAAAGCCTTATGGAAATCACATTGATCTCCATAGGGAGCACAACATCTTGCCTGAATGTTAATGCATAAGGGGTGGTCCCAGTTTCTGCTCTTTTGGAAGTCCTATAGGCCCAAAGAGTATCTCCTAACTTCTCATGCCATTTTTCTGGGCTGTCTGCCACCATTCTCTTGATAATGTTCACCAAAATCTTGTTGCTAGCTTATGGTTGACCATTAGATTGGGGATAATAAGGGCTAGACCGGATCATCTTTATCTTAAACTTGTCTGCAAACTCTTTTACTTCTTTTGAGATAAATAGTGGCCCTCTGTCTGTAACAATTATCTCGGGTACCCCATATCTATGTAGGATTTTAGTCTCCATGAACTTCTTCACAACAGTTGAATTAATGGTCTTCACAGCTGAATCCTCCACCCACTTAGTAAAGTAATTAGTTGCCACAATTATAAAGGTGTGCCCTTTATTGGAAGTTGGGTATATTTGCCCGATGAAGTCCATTGCCCGCCCTTTGAAAAGCTATGGCTTCACCATTAGATTCAAGGGTACTGAGGGTATGTGCTGGAGAGGTCCATGTCTTTGACATTCTTCATATCCTCTAGCATAAGCTTTACAATCTTTTTCTATGTTGGGCTAGAATTAACCATATCTTCTCAGCAACCACCTCATCTTTGTTCCAGCTTGATGTGCTTCACAAATACCTTCATGCACTTCAGCCATCACTCTCATTGATTCCTCAGAACCTAAGCATTTCAACAAAAGTCCATCTAGAGTCTTCCTTAGCAAAGTTTTGTCCCACATGACAAACTTAGTTACTTGCCTTCTGATATTCTTACTTGTGAAGGAAGAAAGGTATTTTAAGTACTGAGTGATGGATGTTTTCCAGTCTTCTATCTCAGGCTCTTTGGTTATTATACCCAAGCTAAATCCTCTCTCAAAGATAGAAGAAAGATTTCTTTTTTGTACTTCTACATTCATCTTAGGCACTTTTTCTTGAATATATGCTCCAGAAGCCCTTTGTGCTATTTCGTTAGCAATTACGTTTGCTTCTCTAGGGACATGGTTAATTGTTACTTCACTGCCCCAATAATTTAACAACTGATTATTTGCCAAATAATGCCATTGTGAGGTGTTTGCACTTGTATTCTCCATTTAGCTGATTGATTACCAACTCAAAATCACCATATATTTCTACCTCAGTTGCCCCCAACTCTATCTGGATTTCCAAGCCAATGATCAATGCCTCATACTCTGCCTTGTTGTTGGTAGTATCTTTGTAATCCAAGAGGAATGAGTATCAATGTTGACTACTATTTGGATTAATAATGACAATCTCAGCTCTTGAAGTATGTTGAGTGCAAAACCCATCAAAATATAACTTCCAGGGAGTGATCTATAGGCTAGTTATTCTCTTTACTTCTTGCTGGATCCATTCTTCCCTGCCCGAATGAGCTTTACTAGGTGGGATCCAAAGGCTGGCCACTTCCAGAGTTCTAAGGATGTTGACAAGTTCTTCCTTAAAGTCTTAGTGCTGGGACAGGAAGTCTGCAATTGCTTGTCCCTTTATTGCCTTTTGAGGTACATACTGAAAACTGAACTCTAATAGTGCTAGAATCCACTTCCCAATTTTTCCAGTTAGCATTGGCTTAGACAACATGTATTTAATCACATCAGCTTTGGCAATTATATGGATGTGGCAAGGCAACATGTAATGCCTTAATTTGCAGGCAAGTAAAGTATAAAGCTAAACATAGCTTTTCAATTGGGGTATATCTTGTTTCTACCTCAGTAAGGATCATACTGAGGTAGTATATTGCTTGCTCCATCCCCCTTCATTGTTTTGTACCAATAAACTCCTTATTGACTTCTCAGATGCAGAGATCTAGAGTTTCAAAGGTTTTTCCCTCTGGGGAGGCATGAACACTGGTGGAGAGGCTAGATAAGCCTTTACTCTGTCAAAAGTTTCTTGGTGTTAAAGGCCCCACTTGAACTTATCTTGATTCTTTAATCTCAATAAAGGAGTCAACGGTTGGATCTTGCCGTCAGATTAGTAATAAATCTCACCAAAAAGTTGATATTCCCTAACAACCTATGCAATTCTACTTTGTTGGTAGGGGGAGGTGATTCCATTACAACCTGAGCTTTGTTCTTGTCTATCTCTAGACCTCTCTAATGAATTAGGAATCCTAAAAAGTTGCCTGATATAACCCTAATGACACATTTCTTAAGATTCATCTTCAACTTATGGGTCTTCATTCTTAATAAGGCTTGTCTGAGGTCTTATAGATGTTGATCTTCAGTTTTAGACTTCACCACGATGTCATCAATATATACCTCCATGCTATGACCAATTAAATCATGAAAACTAGCATTCATTGCCCTTTTGTAGGTAACACAAGCATTTTTCAGCCTAAATGGCATAACTACGTATTCATATGCTTCTATATGTCATAGGCATCCAAATGTTGTCTTATGTATATCTCTTTAGCCATTTTATTTGATTATATCCAGTATTCCCATCCATAAAAGATAAAACTTTATGTTTTGCAACTAATTCGATGGATAGGTCAGTCATGGGCATGAGGTATTCCTCTTTGGGAGTTGCCTCATTAATGTTTTTATAATCAAAACAACATCGAATGACATTAGTTACAACTTTTAATACAAGTACAATGATAGCCAACCACTCCACATACTTTGTTGGCCTAATAAATCTTGCCTTTACCAGCCTCTCAATCTCTTCCTTGACTTTTTCTTCTATCTCTTTCGACATCCTTCTTGGTGCTTGCTTCAAAGGTCTGTACCTCTTTTTGATAGGCATTATGTGCTCCACTAACTGGGGTCTAATCCAGGCATTTCCTGTAATGCCATGCAAAACAATCCTTGAATTCATGCAAAAGGTCAATTATCTTTGCCCGATCTTCAGCCTCTAACAAGCCACTGAGTTGTACTAACCTTGGATCCTCATCAGTCTCTAAATTAATGGTTTCCAAGGGGTTTTGAACTTCTGGTGCTGGTTTATCAGGCTCTGTTCATAAAAGCTCTATTGACTTTGGGGCCTCGGGTTTAACCTCTGGCCAGTCTAAATCATATATACATTCTGCCATGTGAATGGTTGCTTCCACTTCTTTTCCCCACTCTGCCAACTCTTTGGTTGAGCTCACTTTAATCTCTCTTATTTCTCTCTTATACTCTAACAGTCTTTTGATTAAGGACCTGACTGCAACCACTTAGTCCTTCATCTTTTGGTATGTCATCATTGGTGTTGGTGGGCTGGGACAATATAAGGCTTGTCCCATTCTTCCTCAGTGAGAGAAAGTCCTTACTCTAGGAGCTTCTAGGCCGTCACCTTGGTAGGGCGGCCGTTCCTATCAGAACATAGACATTGTAGGATCTCAACACTGGGATTGTAGAAAATTTTCTTCTGCAACATTGGTTGTAAGGAAAAATGGCCCTGTTTCAGCCTTCACTAGCTCCCAAAATCCTGGCTCCTCAATTCTGGCCTCATGATAGATAACAACTTGTTGGTGCAAAGTAGATGACATAGATAGACTTTGGTGGATCAAATCTTTTCCCAGCAATACCCTATAGGTAGAGTTGTTGTCCACCACAAAGAATGCTAACATAATCCTCTTGGATCCCAAATCTACTTCTAAAGGTAATATCCCATAGGTTTTAGTGATGGCCCCAGAAAAACTAGACACTGTGAAATCAGTAGGAATAAGATCTTCCTCACTTCTGTAAAGCCTCCCCATTTGCTTGAGTGGGAACACATTAACTGTTGCCCTCATCTATCAACACCCTTTTAAAGGGGACTTCCTCCAAATGAGCTGTTACATATATGGGCCTCAGAGGGTTTGCTAAAGCTAGACTCAGCTTGTTGAACATCATCTTGTCAAAGTAAACCCTCTCAGGCTCTTTCGTGTAGGATCGGGCAAGTCTGCCAAGCTTGATCCTTCTTCTCCAACTTTCTCAATGTTCACAAGTGCCATCATTGGTTCTGGTGCCAAATAATCACCTTCTATTGCTGCTGGCTAATCTGGTTTTGCATAGAACGTGGTTGATAAAACATAGGTTATGTTCATATGGAAGTTGCTTGGTCTAGGTACTTCTTCATTCTTTTCTCCAATCTGACATAAAAATTGATTCATCCATGCTTGGGCATCCTTGGTTAGCATCAACTCGGGCACTTCCTTTTCTTCTGCTATATCAAAGTTATGCAACTGCCTTGAGATTTCACAGGGAGCATCCTCTAGTAGAGGTAGAGGTATCCCCCTCTCAGAGGAAATGGTTCCAAAACAGATAGGCTCTGAATTCCAGCTTGGTGTAGGCACTATCACCATACTCTCTTGAGCTATTCTCAACACCTTGTACTTTCCTACATGGGGGTTTTGAGGTATATGATCTCCCTCACCTTCAGCTTTACTCTTAGCTATCTCTATCTATTTCTTAATTCTCCATTGGAGTTGTCTTTTTCCTCATTGGGTGACTTTCTCGAACTTAACATTTTCAAAAGCTTCTGAAATGGGAGGGATTTTTAATGAGTTCATATAAGCCTTATGATGTCTTTAAACCCTCCTTATTATGGATGCCCCCATCTTTCTAACAGGTTTCCCATCTTTACCTACTATGTATCATTTTTGGCTGAGTTGGGCTGAATCTTTCTTAGTAACTAGGGGAATTGGGCTCATGGTTCTCTTTCGTCATCCTTGTCTTATGTTGCTGTGATAACTTAGATTAAGAGGTTTCACATCTACCCACCTTAGTAATTTTGCTTCCTTATCTTCTGTTTTTTTAAGAGGCTTCATAGTTTCTGAAAACCTTAAGTAGGCCCTTAGGCTTTGAATCTCCTCCTAAAACATATTCTTGGTGGTTTCTTTCTCTGCAGCCCGAACAATACTTATGCTGGAATCTTACTCCTCTATCTCTCTTTTCTGACTAACTTCCGATCTATGATGGCACTTGATGCTAGCACCTCAAGTTCACACTCACACTGACATCTACTACATAAAATCGCTCATTTGACCACAACTGCTTGGGGTCTGTCGGGAAATCTTCTAACTCCCTTTGTAGGCCTAACTACTTGCCTTATCTCCCCCTGTTCATCCTATGTGGCATTTCCTTTACCCTTCTCAACCCAATTAAGGTTAATCATGTTGATTGAGGCTTCTGGGAATGGATCTGTGTCAATCATCGTATTGGCTTGGGGTTTCTCCAATAATAGTTTTCCCTTGACTATGAGATTTTGGATCCAATCTTTGAACTACACACAATTATTTATGGAGTGATTAAAGGTGTAGTGAACTTTGCAGTACTTCTTCCCTCTAAGCTTTTCAGATTTGGGCATCTTCTTGGTGTTGTTGGGCAAGATTACTCTAGCCTTCACTACTTCCTCATAGATATTCACAACCTTGGTTAACTCAAAGGAGTACGTCTGGTACTTTGGGGGCTTCATAGGCACAAAGCCTCCATCATTCATTACAATCTTCTAGTCTTTGATAGGTTGGACCAATCCCTTCACCATTAAAGGTTTGAAATGAGTGGTCATCTTTGCAGAACATAGCTCAATCCCCTCTCCTAAACTGTCATCATTTCCTCCTGACTCTAGGCTTTCAAACTTTAGCTGGTGTTAGGGGTGGGTTTAAAAAACTGAAAATAAAAAAAAATCGAGCCGAACACCGAACCGAAGCCGAAAAAAACCGAACCGAACTGAACCAAAATAGGTTGGTTCGGTTTCAGTTTTGGTGGTCCAGAAACCGGACCGGACCGAACCGAACCGATTTATATATAATATATATTTATTTATTTATTTAATATATATTAATTATATAAATCATACACAAATACTCAAAACTAAGAGGTTAGAGGTTTCGAACCTCTTCCCTCCTGGTTGATGAGTATTTGCTTCAGCCAACTTGACAACAAGCTTTGTTTGGTATAATTGTATTAGTAAAATATTTATATTGATTCTGGATCTTTAATTCCTTATATTTATAACATATCTAAACACAAACCCTAGCCGTCCACCCATTTATTCCCATTTCATCTTCTCTGACTTCTCAACCTCTCTCTCTCCCACTGTCAAGAACTTATCTCTCCCACCGCTGCAATGCCTGATTCAAGAAGTTCAGGTTCGTAAAGTTGCTCTAGCTGTATCAATTTCATCGATTTTTTTCCCAATCTTGTAAATCTATTTATTTTGTAAATCTGTTTATTTTTTCCCAATCTTGTAAATCTGTTTATTTTGTGATTGCTTCTCAGTCCATTCCAAGTACCTCTTTGTTGCTAGTTTTACTCTTCAACTTGCAATCTCATTTTCCACCCACCAAAAGAGAAAAACCCAGAAAATGCCCCAAAAAAGGAACAATCTTTCCTTCCTTTTTTCTGCAAATTACCAACTCTCTGTAAACTCTTATGAGTTGTGACAAAAAACGCAACTTTCCTCCAACCCTTCTAGCCTTTATCCTTCATGGTAAATATTCAGGATCAGAGGGCCCAAAAGAAGACAACTTTTTTCTTACCACATTCCGCCTGGATCTCATTCAACACCCATAACAGGGTAGATTCAAGGGATCATACAAAACCCAAAACTCACTGCTGATTGAAAGTTGCAAAACCCAAAATCTAATCCCTTTCTCGATGGTTTCCTCGTGAAAAATATGATTTTTCTTGGGATAAAATAAGATACAAAATATGTGGGATCAAAAATGGCGAAAAGAAAGTAAGTTGCAAAACCCATTGAATTATGCTGATGTTTGTTTAATATAATTGTTTGGATTTTCTTATAATTGTTTAATCAATCTTTCTTTTTGTTTTTGTGTTTTTTAATCATCTAAAAAAATTGTTGCTGATGTTTGTTTCGATTTTTGGTTGTGAATTTTTGAAGTTGCTGATGTTTGTTTGGATTGTTGGTTTGTGAATTTTTGAAGGAAAATTGACCGATGTTGTTCTTGGATTTGTCTTTGTGGAGCCCTATGTTGGTTGCTTGTCTGTTTGGCTGTGTTCGAACAGGTGCTCATGTCTGGATGTTGTAAATTGTAATCGGTGAGGTGTCGGTTGGTTGGTGGCGGGGGTTTTTGATGCTCGGCGGCGAGTGCTGCAGTGAAAGCTTAGGTTTTTTTTTTTTTGGTTGTATTGTATGTATTGGGCCTTTACAGTTTGTTGGATCTTTTGGGCTGTTTGGCAGGTCCTCTTTTGGGCTAGTTTACCAACCAAATATATATATATATGTATATATAAATAAAAAATAAAAAAAGGAGGAAAAAACCGAACTGGATTGAAACCGAACCGAAAAAAACTGAAATCGAAAAAAATCGAAGAAAAACTGAACCGAACCTAACCGAACAGTAATTTCGGTTTGGTTTTCGGTTTCAGTCAAAAACCAAACCGAAGGGAACCGAACCCACCCCTAGCTGGTGTATATGGGCTTTGGTCTTATAGAAAGAAGGCACTTTAGATGAGTATTTCACTTGTTGCTCATCTGTTAGCAACTTCTCATACTTAGTGGCTGCAATCACTAACTCATGAAGCTCATTAAACTGCATATTATATAACTTGTTCCTTAAAGGTAGCCTCAGAGCTTTCTGAGCAATGGCTATGAGTTGAGCATGGTTGATTAGGAACTGGCATCTCATCCTGGTTTTTCTAAACCTTATCATGAAATCTTATGTAGACTCATGTTTATACTGCTTCATCTCCACCAAATCATTGATAGTCATCTCTAGCTCCACCCTATAGAACTGCTCATGGAAGGCCATCTTCATTTGCCCATAGTTGGTAATGGAATAAGGGGGTAGCATAAAGTACCACTAAGAGGCTAAACCTACCAATGAATTTCCAAATAGTCTCAACTTATAGTTAGGGTTGTCTTTGAATGCTACATAGTGATTTGAAAACTTGAAAATGTGATATCTGGAAGACACATTACAGTCTTCCCAACTAAACGTTGGGAATGCGGGCATCTTGAAGTTGAGGGGGAAATGATTTTGCCCATTAATGTACTCGGGATAAGGCTTCTGGTATGTGATTCTGAACATCGGGCGAGCCTGTGGCTTGGCATTTTGTACCACCATCATCCTTAACTCTGCCAACTCATTCATAAGCTGCTGGTTAGCCATGTTATTGTGTGGGGTATAAGTAGTCCCCAATTTCGGGATATGCTCAATGCCCGAGAAAGCTTCATTCTATTTCTATGGATCTGGCTATCTCCATCTAGCTTTTCTTCCCTTATTAGCTGATGGTAATGACCTATAAGGGAGAGGTTTTCCCACAGCTATAGGTAAACCTTTTCCGCTTGTCTCTCCCACTGGATTGGTGGCCTCATACTTTATTATTTCTTGCCTGATTTGCCTCCTACCATCTAGTGGGAGTAGCAGAAGATCGGGCAAACTTGTCTCTTAGAACCCTTCTTCTTCTGTCATACTGGTTCCAGCACCCTCATTCTTTTTCCCTCGATCATTCTTTTCCTCGAGTAAGGGGAACAAAGGAATCATTGGTTCCTTCTCTAGGCTTGCTTCCCTGATTACTTCCCTGGTATAGCCATCCTTTGGTGTATAGTACTCTAACTCCAGTTTTCTCTGTAGAGTTCTTGTTAAGGAACACAGTTTGCTAACCTCTTCTCTGGTCTTCATATAGATTTTCTCTATACTTCTTAGTACTTGCACCATAGTGGCTTGCAAATCTTTGTTAGTAACTTTTCCACCTGTCTTCTCAGAAGAAGTTAGGCTCTCTAGTATTGTAGGGCTGCGTAGTAAAGGGAAGTCTTCTGGGTGATCTGCCATGCTAACTTCTGTTGGACAAAAGGGTTGCCTAAACTCTACTTTCCACCTGAATGTTTGTTCCTTCTTTCTTTTTGGCATACAAAGCTATTAATGCGTCCTACTGGGCATGCCAAAACTATGTTTAGGCAAGGATCTTGGATATGGTCCCTCGCATAGCTCCCCAGGGCTCTCACTCTATCTTGCATGTAGAGCAAAATTTGCTTGGTGTGCTGCAATATGAGCTGCTCGTTAGTTTGAATGGTGCATTTGTGATGCCTTTGGTTTAGGCTTTGAGGCTCACAATAAAAACTAACAAGGATCTGAGCGTGCCATTGTTATCTTTTTGTATAACAAATTGTTGTATAGGTGTAAATTAAGTTGATTACTTGTGCTATAAGTTACTTAGACTTCTTGTTTATCAATGGATTATCATAGATGAGTTTAGCCTGTATAAGGCTTTTTTCTTGCCTTGTGAAGAAGGACTTTTAGTTCATAGTATTGTATATCCAAAATGAAGGGAGTTCATGGCATTTTCAACCATTTCCTTGATCAAAGTTTGCTTTAATGAAAACAGGTTCATTAACTTATCCAGATTTGATTACAAATGAAACTTTTGGGTGGAAACAATTTTTTTTTTTTAACCAAATTTTGGGTGGAAACAATTGAAAATGATTTAAAAGCATGAAGAAAAATGCATTAAACAACAGATCTACTATATGCAAGTACAAACAAAAGAGACTCGGGCAAGATTTAACCTAGTCGGGCAAGGTTTAACTTCTTGCAACCACTTCTCTTTGTGTTTACAGGGATTTGTATACTCAGAGGGTTGAAAAGTAAATAGGTTTTACTAGAGGGAATCGATACTACAACACTAAGGGAAGGTAGCAAAGCTTCTAATCTTGACAAAAGATGACTTTCTATGGGGGAACTACGGTTAAAAAGGGTAGAACCTGGACAAAATTTAGCTTTCTAGTTTCTTATTTGTTTGAGAGCAAAGTAGGATGTCTTTTGATTGATTGGTTGAGTGTTTTTGTCTCTGGTGTCCCTCTCTACTTTTATAGACAATTTGACCCGACTATCCAAACTTTACTTTTAGTTGATGGCTTTCGGAGGGTAATGAGTCATCACTTATTTACTCATCCATGCCCTTGAAAAAGTGTTTTTTGCTGATGGTAAGATGCCGTCTATCGCCCATCACTTCAAACATAGGCATGTGCCCAATATGCCTTGCTGGAATGACTTCCAATTCTTCTCGGGCCTATCGACTTGTCCGAACCCAGTCTCCTCTTTGCCCTTGTATTTATGGGCCTCCATCGTTACAAAGCCAGTGTCAAATATAAACCCAAATAAGTAGGATGCAAAAATATTTTAGGATTTGTAACCATCATGAAGCTCTAGATCTTTCTTCAATAGATAGTGGGAGAATTGTTGGATAGAGAGAGGAGAAAATAGAAGGTGAACAAGGAAGGAAAAATGCAGGCAAGGAAAGAGGAACTTTAAAGACGAGAGGTTTTTGAAGGAAAAAAAAACCCACACATGTTGTTCTCTGGAAGTGCCACGTCACTTTTGTGCTGGACTTCCTGCTGAGTTTACAGCAGCGAATTGTTATAAAAAATAATTAATTAAGCTTCCAAATCACTCAAAGAAACCAAATAAAATTATTTAAAACACTAGGCAGGCTTTAGCCGTTATAACTACGCAAACTTTTTCCCATGCTTTTCGAAATTCCCATTTTACCCTTACCGACCAAAACGCTCAAACTAAGGCCTCACCCACATTCCCTGCAGAGTCATTGGCCTTCTCCCATTTCAAAACACCCCACCTCGTCCCCCTTCTTCTATTTAAGAAAATCAGAGCCACCGCAGCTCCCAAAGCGTGCAGCTCAGCATCAGATCTTCGCACCAAAATTGACACACAGGTATGGCTTCTTCTCCATTCGCAGTTTCGATTAGCATTTGATGCAATTGAAATAGATTCTGATTTGCGTTTCTGGAATCGAATTCTTTTGCTCCGCATCATGTTTGTTAATGCTTGATTTTACTGGTAAGCGTCGTCCGATTTTTTTTTTGTTCGATTGGATTTTGTGTTTACGGTAGATTTTTGAGCTCGCATTTGATCGGGATTTTGAAATTTTTGCGTGGATCTGATCGGTGTGGTTTCGATCCGTGTCTGTTTGGTTTGGTTTCGTGGAAGGGAGTGGAAAGTCTCAAGATTTTTCTTTTCTGTTTATTCATTTGAGGTTGTTGATTGTGTATGTGTGGATTTGAGCTCGCATTAGTCGGTTGAGTGCTCGATCTGAGTCTACCTGATGCTTTGATATGAATTTTCGTTCTTTATTTCGTTGAATTTTGGCCTTTCTATTGTCTGATTGCATAAATGTTTTGTTAGATCTCGACGTACTTCTGATTGGTGTTGAATTGATTCATGAGGAAAAGGGAGGGAAAGGTTGAGAATAAAATTTTGAATTTATTTATATGCCGATTATGGTGGAGCTTGAGCATTAGATCGAAACAGAAACTTTTTTTTTTCCTTGCGTGCCTGGTTTTCTGCATCCGAATTTATCATCACTGTTCGTTTTTGTTGGATCTATGAATAATTGAAAGAGAAGGATTTGAATTGAATGATTTTAAAATTATGATGGGAAAAGTCATAGTTTTTTACTTCTGATATATTTTGTACATTTTTTTGAAAATTTTTAATCACTTTAATCAAATCTATGCTTTTTGTTAAATTTTTGTATTTTACTTTGAACAAGTAAACTTTACAACAATGAGACTAAAATTTGAGTCTGATATGTATGGCCTCTGCTTGAATAGATCAAATAGTTTAGAAGGTTAAAAGACACTTTACAAAGGGTAGTTTGGACTTAATGGGACTTAATGGGAGTTTTATGGTTCAATTTTTATGCACAAGACGTGGCTATTCAGACCGCTGTAGTGGAAAATTAATATATTTGTATGTACAAATGCATGCATAGACATGCCATGTGTACAAAAGAGTTTGTTAGCTTATCAAATATTTTTGCAGATTCAAGCATAATCATGGGTTTTTGGTCTACCTAAAGTTTTACAATTGCAGTGTTTTGATTTGCGCAGATAGGATATTCAGAGACAATTAGTTGGTGCTCATGGGTTCAGTTGTTGATGACGGAAAGAAGGTATATCTTGGGTTTTGTTTTGATTGAGGTTTCTGAAATCATGCACGGTTTCTTCTGGAAACTTTGTCACTTAAGTTGATATTTCTAAATTTACTGGGAAATGAAATGCTTTCATTTAGTCTTCTCCAGACTCCCGAAGGACCTTATTCTTTTATCTGGTTTCCATATGTGCACCTTTAACATTTGTTGTTTCGTTTCATACTACTTGAAGCTTAAATTGAGAAATGCATCCTACTGCAGGAGGCTCTGCAGGAGGCTCATAGAAGCTTAGCTGATCTGAACCCTACAGTTGTTTTTGTATTGGGTAAGAAAATTATGAAACTAGAACTAGTTGTATTCTAATCATCCTTGTTTTTCTGAGCTGTTAGCAACCTGGGATAAGATCCACTAATCTTGGCTCGTGTTTTTAATATCCGTTTTCTCTCTTTGCTTAAGAGTTCAATGAAAATATGTGCATGATTTAAGAGTCCTGTATGTCAAAGAGATGATGTTTTTGTATGATAGGTTGGCTATTTAATTTTTTATTTCAGTTACCCATTATATATATGGGAAGACTAATTATTGATACGAACCTTAGGTTTGTTTACATTCCTCTCATTTGTTATCGTAGCTGTACTTTATTTATACATTTCGTGTTTGGTTGTTTTTTTCCTTTTTCCACTAGCTACACTAAAGCCTCCAGTCATTTCTTTGGCACCACCCTTCCTTTCTTTTGAGGTACCTATGGATGCTCTTATCAGTTGTTTCTTTTGATTTAATAGGTGGCCCAGGCAGTGGAAAGGGTACTCAATGTGCAAACATTGTTGAGCACTTTGGGTTTACCCATCTTAGTGCTGGCGATCTTCTTAGAGCAGAAATCAAATCTGGCTCTGAAAATGGGTATGGCATTGTTGTGTAGTCTACTTTTGGCTTTTTATAGTAGTGGGAGTGGGATACATGATGAGGGTAGCATTCCGCTTCTTGAGTATAGTATAAGTATCTCCAGTTACCATGAATTCATAGTCACCCAACAGCTTCACTTTTATAAGATTCTGTGTTACATTACTTGAGGGGCAAGGGTGACAATAAGGTTGTGGGTGGTTGCCTCTGTTGTGTAAACTGATCCTGTATCACACCATTTGAGTAAAAGAAAGAGAATGCTCAGGACTGTACTTAGCTTTTTCCAATACAGTCAAACACTAGAAAAAGTGTTTCCGCAGAAGTGTCTTGTTTTATGTCCCTTTCATTGAAAAATGATTGCAAAGGTAGTCTAGACTCTGGACTTTGTATGCCCATCAAAAATTGTTTTACATGTCTCATGTAACACACCTTTTTTTAATGGTTGACAGGACCATGATTTCGGATATGATTAAAGAAGGAAAGATTGTCCCTTCCGAAGTAACAATTAAACTTCTTGAACGAGCAATGCTGGAAAATGGTAATGACAAGTTTCTCATTGATGGGTTTCCCCGTAACGAGGAAAATCGTGCTGCATTTGAGGATGTGGTGAGCCCTCTGGATAATCTTTCGTTGTTACTTAAGTACAGTTTTTGGTAATTGACTAGTTTTCATAGTGGTTTATTTACTTGTTTAACCAATGGAAAAACGTGTTAATGACTTTGCAGACTAAAATCGGGCCTTCATTTGTCTTGTATTTTGACTGTTCTGAAGAAGAGATGGAGAGGCGGCTTTTAAGTAGGAACCAGGTAAAAATGTGATTTTTTCTTGTGGAGGATTTTGTATATTGTCTTGGTATAATGATATCATCTCTTTTTGTTTCCAAACTAATTGTGGGCCAATGAAGGGAAGAGAGGATGATAACATAGAAACAATAAGGAAGCGGTTTAAGGTTTTCCAAGAATCCAGTCTCCCTGTGATAGAGTACTACAACTCCAAGGGGAAAGTTCGGAAGGTAATTCTTCAATTGGTTTTACTTATTTCAACAATATAGTCTTTCATGTTTGTTGGAATCATTGTTGTTTCACTCTCAGATTGATGCTGGAAGGCCTATTGAAGAGGTTTATGAGTCAGTAAAAGCTATTTTTGCACCGAAAGATGAGAAGGTAAATGGCCATCGCCATACTTTGATGGAATGCTTAATCTTGTTCTGGATGAAATGGTGTAAGAATTGACAGGGAAGGGAGTTCATGGGGGGTATCTTTTCTTACTGGTGTGGTTTTGTAAATATAACTAGTGAAACAAATGCTTTAGGATTGTAGTAAGCTTTATTAGAAATCGAGGAATTTGAATGACCCAAGTGTTATGTTAGTTTTAGATTGATTATGTTTCCACATCAACTAATTGTAATCACAATTGTGGCATACCAAATTGATCACGTAAAGCAATCAATGGTCAGAATGTAGCTGCCAGTCAAATGCATAGCCATAAAATGCAAACTAGAACTAATTATGAACACAAATTGGTGCTATTGGCTAGCTAAAGCCAAACGGAAAGAGAAAATGATGAGAAATTTCTTACTATTCAGATCAAGGCAGCAAATTTTGATACGGGTTGGAGATTGAAAGTAATGGGATGGGTATTAACAGTAATCTGTCTCTAGCATTAACTGGACCTGCATCAAGAACAGAAATCTAGATGCACATTTTACATTGTGGAATCTAGCGTACCGTTACTCATCTGCATATTTTGCGTGTCATTGACGTTAACTTTAACTACATTTAATAAGAATATCGTGTTGTTTCCCCCCCTCTAGCATACACTTGAATATGTGTATATTTTCCCTGTCACTGACGTCAATTTTTGCTGTTACAGGCCGAGTAATTGCTGCGATTGTGACCAAGATTTCAGATCCTATGTCTATTGAGGTAAAACCTTCATCTTGAACCGCAAGAATAAGAGTTTGCACGTGTGATGATATTACGTGGTTTTGCTTCATTTTGCACATAAGCACACATTCTCCTTTTCACTTTCCATTTGGGACCAGGAATATGAGAACCCAATTGACAGACCCCATATGACTGGAATAAAGGCAGCAATACCAATAATGCCGATGATGGTGTGTTTTCCATCTTCGAACGGGAATCAAACTATTCTTGTCACTGTTAGGGTTGATAAATATGATATTCTCACAATCCTCAAAAATCTGTTACGGTGTGCGTTGTTTAAAATTGGTTTGTGATCATTGGCCGAAAAACAGACTTCCTAAATCAACTGCTTTGCAAACTGAGATTACTTTCTACCGAACACCAATATTAACATTTTCTGTCAACGGTATCTTTGTTTCAGGTGATGCATTGCTGGCTGCATATATTATATTCTTTGGCAGGTTTATTCCTGATGCTTGCTTACTATAGAAGGTTGTATTATTATTCGACACAATTGAGTGTATCCTTCTTCTCTTATATTGTCATTGGATTCTAACTTTTAAGATTTATAGTAATAAATTACATAAAATGTTGAAGGACACCAAAAGTAAAAACAGAAAAAATCGAGTGATTCGCTTGGAAAGATTGTTCATGTGAGGAAGTCAGTTAAATGTTGCGTGGTATGTAAGGCGCCCTGTTTTGGGCGTTGCTTATAATATAGAAGGCATTTTTACTCGTAAGCGTTTTTGTTAAAAATGGCTTTTATTTGAAGCACTTTCTTCTCAGAAAAGCACTTGGAAGTGCCTCTTGAAAGCTTCTCCTAAAAGCACTTTAAAGCAAAAGACCGGAGAGAGAAAAATGAATACGAAAATGACAATGAAATTGATGCTTAGGTTCTAAACAAATACGATGCCATTATCCTTAATGGTATCGAGAACGATTCCAAGCCTACCCTCAATCCTCTCATTCTTTTTGGGTTCAAAAGACATTGCAAACACATCAGCATCCTTGCACCTCTCTGCAATCAGGGTTCCTACAACTCGACATGCCTCGTTATCGGTAAGCGACGGCAACGAATACCTCAAATCCTTGGAGTTTGTGCTGGCCACGGATATCACTTTGCAGGTACCCCTGTGCATCACTTTGGCATGGATGAATCGTTTTGAAAAGAAAACATCCAGTAAAAATGGCCTCATGTACATATCTGTCCTTTGACTCCATGATTTCCTATTAGGTCTATTTGCAGCCTCGCCTCGAGACCTCCGGGTCCATGCAGCTCGAATGAAGGAATCCTGAAAAAACAAGCAAGAGAAACTCGAATCTTGTTTATCCGTTTCGGTGGTTGAAAGTTTAACCGAGGAAGCATTTGACTAAGCAAATCAATCACGACTGACTTGTAAAACTTGAACCAACTGAGGCCATAGTGACTGTAATAAAAGACCTAAAGATTTCTACTTTGTAAACGGGAGAACAAAAAAATAGACAACGGACAATTCACAAGTATAACAGAGCACCGTAAACTAAAAATGGCTATAGTTTGTAGCAACGATTATTTCTCCGAACAAGCATGAAGAACAAGCATGAATAAAGGGCCTCGTAAACTAAAAAAGGCATTTGAAGTTGTTGAATGGCTACCCTAAGGGAAAAAACAAACGATAAAGAGTTGCCTCTAAAACAAATTTTGCACGGGGAAAATAATGTAGGTGAACTTTGTCAACAGCAAATACCATTCTTTAACTTATAAAGTAGTTCTATATTGTCTATGAATACATCATGGTGATCCATCTTTCTAAGCATCATCAGTCTCTGATTTCATTTCCTAATCGTTTGGTCCAGACATCAAAACGTGTTATTAAACAGTTGCTCCGACATTCATATACCAAATAGTCGAGTTCCACCATAAGATCAATGTTATCTCAAATGTGCCAAAACCAACAAACCCGTCTCGACTACACAACGCAATTGCAAATTTCCACAGATAAAACTGGTCCATAACCGTAACCAAACGTAATGTAATAATTCGATTACCAGTCACCGAATATATTCATAGAAACCACACGCTTGTTACCCTAGTCATGTCCTCCATTACGGTTCACATTTCCCACACAAATTCTTTCATCGCACAACAAACTCCAGACCTATAATTTCCAAACATTACAACTTCCATTGTCCTAGTAATTTCATCAAACACCTTATCTGCACTAATGGAAACGGGTAACCCTAAATTATGCATGCATGCATTCACAAAACACGATTCAATTCAAGCCATCAGATCAGAAAATCAATGGTTACGAACAATTTCCAACATTTTCCTCATGGTAAATATTGGGATTCAGTATAAATAAAAAAAAAAAAAAACGTCAGGTAAGAAAGGAAAGAGAAAGAGGAAGTAATGGAAGCGTGCCTTGTTGGGGGTGTCAATGCGATTAGGAGGGCTTGTGGTGCAATTGAAGGAGACGCCGAAGTTGGGAAAGGAAGATGCCCATGAAAGCCGGCTGGGTTTCACCGAACCACTTCCACAGGGGTTTGACAGCGGAGGCGGCAGAGGAGGAGCTGATGTGCAGCAGGCCATTCAGAGCAACGACGAAGGTTTCTCCTCTCTTGCTAAGCGGATGGGGATTTTTTGCAGGAAATCCCACATGTGAGGCACGTGGGGAGGAAAGGAAGATAGGCTTGGTGGGAAAATGAGGTTGACATGTATGATAAACTAGGTTTTAATTTGGTTCTCTTTAGGATCACAACGGTTCGGTTTGGGAACAGAAATATTATATTTATCCCTATAACCACGAAAATTAATCATATTCATAACCGTAAATTAACTATCGATTACTATCCATAACCAAACTCACCGGGTAGCTGATTTCTTATCAGTTAATGGTTATATCTATCTTCGTCAAAACAAAAAATATATTCGTTTAATTGACGCATTATAATTTAGTAAATAGTGATTTCATCATTAAATATTTGATGTATAAAATGATTCAATAAATGGATATAAAAATTATAGCTAAACATTGATGATGTTGGTTCTTTGATTGTATCATTGAATTCTCATTAATTTGGATTCAAAACTTTTGAATTTTTACACAAAATGCAACTCACACAATACAATTTTTGTATTCTCAAGATAATAGATTTGGTGAATAATGAATATACATATATATATATATGTATAATATTATCTATATTCTATATATCTAAAGGGAGAGCTCCAGTTTGGTAAAGCTCTCCAAAATGCCAAAAATACCCATTTGTTTCATTCACAATCAAAACCCAAAAAATTCAAAAAAACAAGGACAAACTGGTAAAAAATCATATCTCAACAAAAAACTGTATTGGAAAACAAAATAAATAAAAAAGAAAAAGAAAAAAGAAAACGGAATTTAAAACCAATATTGGTCAAGAGTCCACGTAATGGGTAAGTGATTGCTAATTGATGTGGTAAAAACTAACACACAAATTAAATCATCTTTTAGATAATTGTAGTATGCGTAAGTAGAGATCGTTCTAGGCCGAGGATTAGGAGGGATGCTAATCTACACAAACTTGACTCAAAAATTGAAAACTAGACTCAAATACACAAAACTAAGCTAGACTGACTCAAATAACACAAAACAAGCATTCAGGGGTGTTCTGGACGAAAATTGAAGTAAATTGACATGAAATACTAAAGGGGGATTTGTTTCAATGAATTTTAAACTAAAACTAAGTAGGTTGCAGAAACAAAGTGAGGGTGGTACAAAACTAAGGTAACTTAAGGGGTGAAATGCTAGCTAGATGATTCTTCTCCACATATGAAACATATGCATACAAATTGATTTCCAGTTATTATTCCTATAAACCATAAATGACAATGCCCTAAATTAATCGTGAAAAGCACAAATTAACTTTCAGAGTTTCCTAAATTCATTGAATTGGACTCAGTGACGCAACCAAATTATTGTTATTAAGTTCTCTATATGAACTGCATGATAGAGATACATATCAAAGATCATTAAGTTCTGTGAAAATCATAAGCATTGACAAATCATTCGTAACTATGAACTGCATGATACTCCTACCAGGAATTTACTTAACTTAATCATGACTAGTGACCTTTACTACTTGTAAATATAAATTCATAACGATTAGGTGAAATTCCCTTATATTCTAGCATCAAATCCTTGCATGCAAACTAAGTATGCATCCTTAATTAACACACTAGAACAAGTTCTCAATAAAATAGATAAGTAAATTGCATTCATGATTTATGAAACAATAACTGGATGTAATTAATTTATATAAAACATATGATCATGACTTTGAATTGACCTCTAGCTAAAAAGAAATTTAGTTATGCATGTTCGTCATAACTAAATAAAAACAATCTAAATTAAACATTGAAATCAAATAAGGATAGAAAGAACTCTGAGACACTCCAGCAATGGTAGATTTGGCTCCTCCTCTAGATGGCAGAATTGTCTCCTCTTCTCCTTGCAAGCACGGCTCAAAATCTCCTTTTCTCCTCCTCTAGATGACAATTTTTGTATTCTCAAGATAATATATTTGATGAATAATGAATATACATATATATATATACATATGTATGTATAATATTATCTATATTCTATATAATCTATATATATAAAGGGAGAAGTCCAAATAGGTGAAGCATTTCAAAATACCAAAAACGCCCCATGTTTTCTTCACTATCAAACCTAAAAAATTTCAAAAAACTAGGACAAATTGGTAAAAAAAAAACTATATATGTAAAAAACGAATATAAATACAAAAAAAAAAACAAATATGAAAACTGTTGATGCACAAAACCGGAGGGGTCTTGGAATAACGTAAATCCGACCGTGAATCTGCAAGAAAGTAAATAACACAAGATGTATCGTGGTTCATCCCAATATTTGAGTTATGTCCACACTGATATTGTATTTCTCTGTTTGTGAGAGGATTGTGAGGGAGAGAGCTTCTGTACATGAGGATCAGAGCTTTGCTCTGAACCTCCGAGCTTGAGGATTGTGAGGGTAAGGAGACCTTTTTATAGACTAAAGGCTCCTCCCCTTTTTACATATTTGCCCTTTCATTTATTACATAATTATATTCGAGTCCCCCGAGTATTTATACGCGATCTAAATACGGAGGTCCTAAGTGTGGTACAAACAAAAACTTTAATGGAAAAACACAAATTAATTTTTTTTACTATACATGTAAAAAACGAATATAACTACAAAAACCTAAAATTAAAAAGTTACAGTAAAAATTAAACATAAGAAAATTTGAAATAATGTTGGAATGATAACAAAAAACTTGAAAGAAAAAAAAAAGAAAAACATGAACGTGCTTAACCCTCACAAACTGATACGCAGTAGTGGGCAATTTAAGAACACAAATTAAAAAAAAAATTCATCTTTACCACATGTGTAAAAAACAAATATAAAAAAATAAAAAATAAACACTGAAATTAAAAAAGTTACAATAGTGTTCAAAATAAAAGTTACAGTAAATATAAAAAAAGAAAATTAACAAAAAAATTAGAAAAGAGAATGGACATGCATATCCGTCACAAACTACTGCAGTAGTGAGCAATTTTCTCCTCCAAAGATTCCACGATATGAGTTTGGTGGGAGGTTCAACATTAATCATCCACATACCACCAATATTTAGAGATGAATAAAAACAACAGTTATCTCACTAATAACTTGCAGTTTCTTTTTCATCGGTTTATATTCACTCTGGCAGAAAAAAAAAATTGTTTTCTCTTCAACTCCAAAAGGCTCTTTCGCCTTCATTAGTCAATTTTCCCAAACAGATTAACAAAAGTGCCATAGAAAATCATGTATCCAGAAAAACAATTGCATGTGTCATCAAATCTCTCACCTTCTTTTTCTCTTTTTGGGTATGATCTGAAATTTGGATTTATTTGTGAATTTGTTTTTTTTTTTTTTAATTTTGAAGGGGAACTGCGGGATATGATAGAGATGTAAGCAAATTTCCAATCTTCATCTGTCTATGTTTTGGTATGTAAATTTTTGATTTTGATACTCTATTATGTTTGGTAGTGATTAGCTTGACAATTGTTTGCTGTTCTTTTAGCATAGGAATATGGTCATCAGTCAGGCAATGAATATGAGGAATATGAAGACGATGAGGATGGCGAAGAGTATGAAGAGGAAGAGTATGATTCCAAAGAGTTTCACCCCCACTACATTTGCATGTTGCAAATTTTTAGTTTGATTGAAATCCTCCATCTCATCACTCTCTTTTTTAGTATCTAATTGGGCAATTTTCAAACTTTTTGTAATAATTTTTCAGTTCTAACAGGTAATTCTCCACTTAATTGTTTAATCTTTTAATTGCTACAAGCCTACAAGTATATTGTCTTTCGAACATTCTAATTTTTCTTATGACCATAGCCCCTAATTATTGTTAAAAAAAAGTATTGAAGAGTCGTATTTTTTCTATGACTCCGACTGTAATGAAGATTTTCCACAGTGGTCAAGATGGTAAAGGTTTATAGATATCTAATTTTATTCATATCTCATTTGCTTTTCTACTCATACGAACTTAAACTTTAAACTAAACCAATTTCAGGGCTTTACAACATTTCAAGCACACTCCTAGAGTCGGGAATACTCCCTCTGTCTCTCCTCCTTTCTCTTGAATGTTTGATTGGTATTTTACTGTAATTAGGTTTTCCATTTTGGGTTTTGCCTCAATCAGATAGAGAGAGAGAGAAAAAAAAAAAATTCTTGCAAACAATTAATTGGTATGCAATTTGTGAGGGAATTTGCTCCACTCTTTCTTTTGGTTATTTTACGTTTTTGGTAATTAAACTTTTTGTTTAACTCTATCTTTTTTATTTTGTTATGTTCCTCTAATCCAGGAATTCACCCTATTAATATTTTTGTAAATTTTAATTATGTTTATATGTGTTGGAAAGTGGATGCTACTTGCTATTGTTCATGGACTTTAGATAGGAACTTGCACTTAAAATCTCATGTTGTTTGACAATTGCATGAATAACATTTAAATCATTACTTTACGCAAAGTGAAAACGAAAAACATGACAACTTTTTAGAATGTGCATGGTAAAGAGAAAGTTCATCTTTGCACAATACATTTAAAATATATCTTGACAATTACAATGGAGGAAAAACTATCACAATACACCTTTAGGGACGCGTAGCGTCTGTGATGCAAAAATGCCTCTTGCACGCACATTAGTGCGTGCGGAGAGGCTAGTTATATATAAAGGGAGAGCCTAGTTTGGTAAAGCTTTCCAAAATGTCAAAAATGCCTATTTGTTTCCTTCACAATCAAAACCCAAAAAATTCAAAAAAACAAGGACAAACTTGTAAAAAACCATATCTCAACAAAAAACTGTATTGGAAAACAAAATAAATAAAAAAAGAAAAAGAAAAAAGAAAATGGAATTTAAAACCAATACTGGTCAAGAGTACACGTAGTGGGTAAGTGATTGCTAATTGATTAAAAAAAAAGTAGATAAATACATAAGGTGAGAGATGCACTAAAAAAACAATTCAATAAAAATAAAGGAAAAATGAAAAAACTTGAAAAGAAACTTGGGAATGTGGGAGATACTACAATTTTCAAACTGATTTCAGTAATTGAATAAAAAATAAACCTAATGTGTTTACAGTTAGATTGATTATCCCACAACTATTTCATCATATTCTAACTTTCCACCGTAGAAAAAAAAGTTAATAAATAAAAAAAGAGAAATCCAGATAAATCAAACTGTCCACCCATCCACGTAGTTGCAGCAGTTACCGGAAATGAAACCGCCACGATCCCCATAGCGCATACAATGAAACTGGATGATTTTCTCAAACGCAATTTCGTCTTCTGTACAATACCTATCCTTCACACCTTTTTTTCCAAGTTTCTCGAACTCACTTTCTTCTTCTGTAAAAAAGTCTCGATTGGTGGCTACTGGTTGTGATTCAGTAAGCAAGTCTTAAATGGTGGTCTACTGGCTATTTTACTTGGTCTTCCCTTCCCAAAACACATGCAACAATTGGTGTAAGGTTAGCCTAAACCCCAAATGCAAACCTAAAATGTCACATCTCGGCCCGGGTCCCCACCACATCCCAGGCTCGACCCCACCGTAGCATGATATTGTCTGCTTTGGGCCCCGGCCACACCTTCACGGTCAAGGTTTAAAATATCGATGATATCGAAAATATCAGTAGTCCAAAAATACGGAAATATCGGGATATTATCTGACACACCCCGATCCTAGAATCAAGGCGTGCTGGCTGTCACGTGGGCGTGACGTAGCCAAAAGTGCGACGCAGAAACAATAAATAAGAGAAATACGAAGGAATAAAAATCAATTACTAGCAATAATAACCAAGTAAGGTGCTAGAGTGAGTTTAAGTATGAAACACACATATTCAGAGCATAAGTACTAGGTGTAGTCAAGTAGGACCATAACTAAATTACAACACCCGCAGGTGAGTCCTACATTTATGTAGTCTGTCAGTACGCTGTGGAAATCCTCGTGGGCCACCAATGCCGCTATTTAGAACCTGTAAGGGCGCAAAACAAAATTGAGTGGGTCAGTAAAACAAAGCTTTTGAAAACATTTCAATTTAACAACATTTCTAACCCCTCACTGTAAAACTTGTATACTTTCCCAGAAAATAACATAATATGCATAAAATTCTTCAAATATCTCAAATAACCAATTTTTATCAAAAACCAGAAAGTATGCCATGCCATAAGCGTCAATAACAAAATAAGGATGCAACATATTAACAGGTGAAATAATGAATCAACCAGAGACCCTGCAGTTGGTCATGTACGGTTAATTCTAAAGCTCAATATCCAATCCAACCGGAGTCACCATAGTGACCTCTACGGCGCTACTCTGCACATAAATCGGAACTACCTGAAGTAGTCTGTACGATAAGAAAGGTGTAAGAATACGCTCTATTGCTTCTCTCATCAACAGCTGTATAATAATCTAAAATCACCTACAAGTCGGAACCACCTCTCGTGGTCTGTACGACATGTCGGAACCCTCTAATGGTCTGTACGACATGCACCTACTTGGATCCAAGGTGAGCGTGTGGTGCAGGGTGAATAATATAATCACTAACACCAAGGGTGTAGGTTTGAGCTTTCAATACAATTCACATCATCAATAAACCATATGAATAACATAAAACTCACCTGATACTCACCTGTGCGTCCACAGCACCAATTCACATATATGCATCAAATACTAATTCATATATTTCATATAATATGCATGCATGACATTTTAAAACATACTTTCATTAAAATTCGATTTCTGGGAAAAATCAATAGCATATAGGTAAATACAAAAAATACTGCCCACTCACTGGTAAGTCGAAGGGTCATAACCCCCGTGACGTCCTTTAATGCGCTCGTCCTCGGGATAGGTATCACCTATATGCGAAACAACTATAAAAACGTTATTTAAAGCACATAATCGACAATACGTAATAACTTCTCATACGATGCTCAATTTGGGTATATGAATATACCACAGTGACCTACTCGACGTCACGGACATTGAGGTATTTTTAGAAAAAAATTTGGACTTGCCATGCGCCGGAATAGGCACGGGTCCACGCGCCCCCACGCGTGTCATCCCCTACCTCCAGTCGCCGAAAAAACTCGCCGACGTCAGAAACTGGGCAGACCTGTAATCGCTCTTTTCTCACTCGATTCTCAACCATTTTCCATGAAATTTTCACCAAAACTTCACAAATTACGAGAGGAAGAAGGCTATACCTTTAAAAACTTCCAAATCCTTCGAAATCACGTCGGGAAATTTCACCCAAAATCGGCCACCTTCGAACCTTGTGATCCCGATGTCCAAAACCTTCAAACGAACGTCCTCGAGCTTCGTGAGAACCTCCTAAAGCTCATTGTGAGCTTGGATTGTCCTAAAAACCGACCATTAGAAAGTTCATGAATAGTACTCAAATTGGACCTCGAGTTTTCAACGTGAAATCGAAAGGTTTCTTACCTGAAATGGGTATGGGTGAGTTTGTAGGGTCCTCACGAGCACAATGGTGCCTTCAAAACCTTCGATCCGTGCTTGATGATCGTGGGTGAATGTGTCCGTATAGTTCGACAGGGAGAGAGAGAGTTCTGAGAGAAGGGAGAGATATACGAGATAGGAGAGAGAGTGTGGGGTTTACTTTAAGTGTGTGGGTGCTCCTAGGTCCCTAGCCACAAAAAATATAAACCAAATTTTTAATCCAACTCAATTTTTCAAAAAATTAGGGATGTATACATTTATCCGAATAACATGTCACACGTACCTTAATAGCCTTTAAGGGCAATTCCGTCATTTCACATCCACAATAAATAAATTTCAGGACGGGTTGTGACATTATCGATATCGATAAAAATTGAATAAAAACCACAGAAATTGTAAGAAAAACTTGGAAATTTTTATTGAAACTTTGCATGATGTTTATTTAGTCAATTATCTATTAGTTTATCACAAAAAAAATTGGAAGGAAATGCATTGCATGATGGATTGAACTGATTTAAGTTGATTATATAGCGAGCTGGCAAACATTGTGAGTGTAGAAAATATGTAGTAATTAATGAAAGAAGTTTAAACACACCATAATCATTTATATATAATGAATTCGTACAATATTTTACTTTTTATACAATGCATGGTAAGATACATGAGTGACTTAGTACCACATAGAGTTCCTATCAAGGTCTAATATATCGATGATATCGGAAATATCGATAGTCAAAAAACACGAAAATTTCGATAGAAATATCGGGATAATATCGATATTATAAATCATGCTCACGATTTTGTTTCTAGGAACTCACACGAGAACTTCCTAATGGGTCACCCATCTTGAGATTGCTCTGCTCTCGTGCGAACTCGCTTAACTTCGGAGTTCCGAAGCCAATGAGCTCCCAAAAGGCTTTGTGCTAGGTAGAGATGAGAATATACATTTAAGGCTTACAGGATCCACTCCCCTAGGCAATGTGGGATGTTACATAAAAGCCTTTATCATCCCAAATGTACGAAATATTTGAGTCTGTTTAAATATGCCTCTAAATTTTTTTTCTTTTTTATTTTATTGTGTTTTTTTTTTCAATTCAGGACGCAATCCACTGTACATAGAAGATTTCAGGTGATTATTCTCTAATTCTGGCTTTTTTCCCTATAAAATTGATTAATTTTATACGTTATCAGAAAATTGGACGACGAACTCATTAATCATCAAGCTTCGTAAGACAGCAGGACCGTACAAATAAGGTTTTGATTTTAAATCTTCTCTTATTGCCCAATTTATGTTTATGTTTTGGCCAAAAAAAATGAAAAAATGAAAAAGGAAGTAGTATATGTTACAATAATTGCTGTCTGTAAATCATTTTTCATCACGTTGGTGTCATCACTTTTGTAAATGTTCATGGTGAATTAGATTGGTCTTCGATGTTTTCAAGGACCATTCTTATACAAATGTTTTCTTTCTCTTTGATTTGTATGCATTGTAAGATGATTGGACTGTCTATGTAGGAAGTGTTTTTTTACTGTGTTTTTAACGAAAATGAGTAATTGTTTACTGTTTTTTGAGTTATCGATGGAAAAGGGGTAATTTTGATTTGACATTGTTGTTAAAGTATTGAAATTATGTTGAATGAAGTGTTTTCTATGTTGCAGCGGAGGAGTTTCAGAGATAGGTTGGAGTTTGTATATTTCTATGTCGAATGAAATATGCGTTAGTTGATATCTTTTACAATGACTTTTAAGTATTTTCATTGTAAAATGTTGAAGTAGTTGATATCCATTATCCATTGACAAAGGACACGTATAAGGCCTTCGAGAATATGTACCTTATCCTTACAGAGTTCAGGAAGGTCCAACAACAACAATGGTGCATCTCCCTTACCTTCCTCACTCTTCAAACACCAAAAAATATATAGAGATTTTTATATTTGGATGTTACTAGCAATACCATATTGCTTATTGCTTCCTCTTTATTTTTTTTGCTTTTTTTTCTTTTTCAGATCGTACTAGTAGTAGAATATGTTTAGCTGTTTTCGGTGGACATATCTCACAATGTTGATCTAATGCTGTTCATTGACAATGTCTGCTGGAACATTTTTTCCTATTTCTGGTGTGGGTTCTGAAAGGATTAAGATTAACAACGTAATATGAAATAAGGGTGAGTGATTCGGTTTGGTTCAGTTTCACTTGAAATCAAACCAAACCATTATTGGGTGGTTTAGGCATACAATTTTATTTTTTTTTTATTTTTCAGCAACTTAGCACAGGTACGGTCATTACAAAGTTACATGATTTTTTGTGTTGCAACTTACGTTGAAGTTTATTGATACATAGGAGTTTCACAGGTAGGTTGGTTTTTGTATACTTCTGTGTCAAATGAAACATGTGTATGTTGTTTGCTGCAAATGGATGATTTCATTTCAGGCTTCCTGACTTGAAACAACTTGGTGAGTTTTATGCTCTTCGTTCGATTATAGTACATTCTTTTACAATGACTTTAAGTATCTACATAGACAGTTTGGCAATTTGATTTTTTATTTTTTTTAGTTTTTGCTAAAAATGTACGATTCAATGTGGATGTGGCCTTAGAATTTTTTATTATTTTTTATTAGAATATGATATGTTTTAATTGTTCTCTTATTGGGTAAAGTTTTGTACGGTTTGACATTGTGTAATTGAAGTTCTATTTGTCATTGCATCGAGGTTGCAGTTTACTTACTTGCCAAAGCTTTTAACGTGTTTCGGGAGTGATACACATGGAGAGTACCAGTGGCTACACATTCCAGGTTTGAGCATTCGCTTGCTGTCTATTTGCCATACATGACGATAAAGGAAGCCATCAAATTTTCAAGTCATGTTGGCTGATTAGGATCGGATTAGTCTTGGGTTAAGTAGAATTTGATTGAAGAGGCGAACATTAAGTATTTGTGGATTAATTTTTATGTCGTTAGATTTTTCGTATGTAGAGAAAGGTTTCTGGCTCTTATATACCTAACTATTAGCAATTTATTCGTATTATTGCTTTGTTCCATATAAGTAATGCTTTCAATGCCATTTACAGATAAGCAATTAAATTACAAGCATCTATTTGCATTTTTGGACATATATTATGCACTGAATTTACTATTTCATTTTGGTTTTGGCTTTTACCTTGGCTATTTACAATTTTTTTTTTTTTTTGGTACAATGGACGGGTGCAAACAGACTAATTTAGTTTTTCATGCCAGATTTCAACCATTTAGGATGATCTTTGTTAGCCATGGATGGTGGAACACCATGATCTTGCTGTACCACTGTTTACTTATGACAAATGATCAAAACAAATATTTTCATACGAACGCATCTCCTGAGATGGATTTTGAGGAGTGTTTTTCATTACAAATCTGAGTGTTGAGATCCAAAAATGTCACATGCCAACCTCTCATGCCAAGCCCAAGTACATGCAAAAGTGCGGGATCAAGAAAACAATATGTATACAATTATGTCATACTAGAGTAATAAGCCATATATTTATAAAAGAAACACTTAAGAAATAAGGAAATAAATAAAGCAACACATTTTGAGGGACGTATAGCGCCCGTGATGAAAAAATGTCTCTCGTAGAGAGGCTAGTAATAATTTAAAGGAGGAGAGTATCGAATTCGAGATAAATGGGTGGAAATTCAATACTCTATCTACTAAGATACTTGATCATCTCCATTGTAGCATTTCGTATAACTGTCTACATAATACTCTCCTATATTTGGCAAATATTAAAAAGAAGAACTGCTCAATTAATCGGTATATCTCATTATTTTATAATATTTAGACACGATGACAGTGCACTCGTGGTATATAAATTTGGCCTCCAAAAATTAGCCCTACCTCGTCAGTATAATGATGTGTACAGATATAGATATGTCCGCTCCTGTAACGTATTAATACAAAATAAATTACCGTGTAATACTTTGAGGAGAAAAGTAACTACCCAGAATTTGACACGTGGACTTAGAGCAGATCTACCCAGAAACAAGAGGAAAAAGAATTAAAAACTGAAATGGACCGGAAACAAACTCCCCTTCCCCTCTGTTGCAGTGACTCTCCGCTGCAAACACGAAGAAGAAGAAGAAGTAAGAGCAATGGAGCAGCAACCGAAACGCCGTCGTTCTCCACGATCCGCACTCCCACACAGTACTTCCGAGCTCTGAGAGACATTCGCCCCCATCAAGATCCACGAGCAAACAAGAACCGGAGTCACAACGACCCCAAATGTTGCCGCGCAGGTTATCCGCCATTTTCGGAGGCCTCGGTTCCAACGACAAGGCTCTGACCAGCGACCTCCTCCCCACTCTCAAGCTACAAACCGATAAGGAAGTCTACAGGCCCGGCGATCCCATCGTCATCACCGTCGAGATTTCAAATCCTAGCAGCAATGACGGTTCGGCTTACTCGCTCTTGATTGAGCGCCTAGGGTTTGAGATCAAGGGCATTGAGAAGCTGGATTCGCAGTGGTTCGCCACGCAGAAACCGACCGCTGGATCCAAACAGAGGAGAGGTAGAATCAAAAGTAGATAAAGTGAACGAATTTTATGATTTGATCTTTTTTTTCGTTATTTACTTGTGATTTTGTGTTACATGAAACGTTTAGGTGAATACGTGTTCATGGAGTGCTCAACTCCTGAGCTTGTTACGAATCAGATTGTTTCGCCCGGGGGTACAAAATCATGTGAGTAATTAGTTGTGATGTTGTTTTGGTGTATTTTGTGTTGTAGATGTTAGGACTTAGGATTTAAATGGAGAAATATCAAACGAACAATCGTATTTGTTAGAATGGGTAGTGTCTTTGTTGTTCTTTTGACTGATAAATGCATTTCATCGAAGTTGGTTCTAATTGATAAGATTGGTCTTAAGAATGAATAAGGTACTGAGCTAGGGAAGGTAGCATTTCCTCTGTAGTACTAAACGAACAAGTCGCGTAAATTAACTAAAGACTAGTATTATGAAGGAGTAGTTGATTCTGCCAAAGTAGCACATTTATTTCGACAACGAACACCTTCCTTGGCTAAGAATTCAACCATGATGTTCAGAAACCATCCCTATCTTAATCAACTGGGAAACCTGCTCAAAGAATAAACCAGATGTTCACATTAGGAAGGTGGAAAAGAAAGAGGAGAGTAAGAGAATGGGATTGGGGGGAGTGGTTCTTGAGGTACTTAAGTGACATTATACAAGTGCTTCATTAAAAGCTTCTAAACTGAATTTAGGCTACTGCTTTGTTGTTGTCAAACGAATGGTAACATGAACCTGATCTGTTGATAATAAAATTTGAAAGGATGGTGAAATAGAGCTTTAGCTTATCTGAAGAAGAGAATTTATGTTGGAATTGTTTTGGCCTAAACTTCCTTTCTGTTAATATTCAATGTTTTCTGAAGATGTGGTGCGGTCATTGCTGGCCCCTGTTATACCACCATCGTACAAAGGTGCTACCCTTCGATATATGTATTATGTTAGAAGTACAATGTCTGGACAATGGCTGATATTGGAGAATCCCCACTCTCGTGGAGAATCAGTGAAAGATTTTCCTGAAATGGTTGGTTTTCTTTGACTTATCATGATGGCTGTTTACATAACTTTTCTCCTTTATGATTGATTATGCACTTGCTTTATTGAATTATAATTATTTCTGCCTCTGAATATCATAGTCTGCTCATATTGCACCCTGATAAATTAACATTGTTCTTTAACAAACTTTATACACGATTATGTTGATTGAGAAATGGGCTTGTCATTTATAAGAGTGGAATCTGGTTCAAAATATACCAAAGACTTATATGTAGTAATCAGTAAATGCAGGAATCAGAAACTTTTATTTTCATCCAGATTCTGTTTTAAACGTAATAAACACTGTGCATCCGTGGTGGTCATTATCAAATATATGCTTAAGTAGAGTCATACATATGCATACATACATAGAGATTTGTGTCCATGTGTGAGTGTGAATCTGTGTTTAGGTAGATATTGGTAAAAATACCTCTGCCTGTAAATGCTAGTCTTTTTCATTTTTTATGTTAAGGTGATATGTCCACATTTTGATGTGTGAACCATATCAACTTTAAACATCCAGGAAGCTCGTGTTCCAATACAAGTATGGGTCACTCAGAAAACCAGTGGATTGGGAATGGAAGAAGGTCAAACAGATGGTGAGTTTTTCCTTTATTTTTGTTACTCTGGGATGTAAACCTGTATGCCACTGCTTCTCTCTTGGAAGCTCTCTTTAGGTTCAAGATACGGCTTGAAATAAATAATTCAGCCTGAAATGTGTAATTTTGAAGTGAATTGAAGTGACCATTTGCCACTGTTTTAGTATTAGTAGTTATGATTATAACTAAATCATAGTACAATGCATCAGGCTGACAAAATTTATTGGAATTGAGCATTCTTATGCATCTAGCAGATCAGTTATGAGAGCCTTATTGGACCCTCTATGTTATTACAGGGCATTTTCTGTACTAAGTGAATTTATTAAATGGAACCATTACAAGAAATTGGAACTATCAACTTGGTGATGGGATAGAATCAATTTTAGAAAAATGTAAAATATTTCTTTTCCAATTTTTTAAATGTAGGTAAGATCTCTGTCAATTGTGCAAGGGCTGGTTTGGTATTGTTGTGCTTTGAAAAAAATTGCTTCTGCTGTGCTATGAGAATAAGCAGCAGAGTGTTTGGTAATTTTTTTTTGTAAAAATTCTTTTGGAAAAAAAAGCAGTATTCTAGTGTTTGGTAAAATTTTATGTAAAACAGCTGTGATTGTGTGAAATGACAAAAAAGGGTAGAATACTAGATGTGCCATTAATTTAATTTTCTTAACAAATAAAGGTGAATTACTAAATATACTTTATTTTTAAAAGAAAAATATTTATAAACTTTATCATAAACATATAATCCAACGTTTAACAAGAAATCATAATCCAACATTCAACATATAATCCAACATTTATGCTGCTTCATGTTTTCAGCTTTTTTTTCGAAACTCATTTTTGCTGCTTTACGTTTTTAGCTTTTTTTTCACCCAAAACTGAAAATAAGCTGTTTTTAAGTGTTTACCAAACACCTTTTTGAGCTCAGCTTTTTTTGATGCCCACTTTTTATAAAAGCACCTCAGTACCAAACCAGTACTAAGAGTAGTAATGAATTTGTGGTTTACAGTATATAAATGCTGCAATTCAAGTTCTTTTGGGCAACAGACAAGCCCTTGAATACTGCTCATATTCATTTGTGGTTTACAGTATATACATTTTTGTATTTTTTTCAAGTAATTATCCTTGTACTAGTACAGTGTAAAAGATACTACTGTACTAAACTATGTCTTATTTTTGAGTTTCTGCATCTTAATCATTTAAAGATATTTTTCTATCTTTAGATATATCCATATATCTGTTTGGTTTGATATACATGTTTGTTTGTCTGTCTATAAGTTAAGAAATAATAGTCTATGCATGTTGGATTATGTTTTGAGATATTTCTGTCAATTATGTGTTTACAGGGATCGTGCCTTCTGCAACCATCCAAATGGATATGTATTGGAAAGAGATGGATGGCGACTCTGATTGGGTAGGCTCATACTACCACAATGTCTTTCTGCATTTATATGTTTCTAGGAATTGCATTTCTTTCTTTTCAGGCATGCAAAGTCAGTATAGAGTTCCCGAGTTCAGCAATATTTGTCTCTAGTAGTTTCGAAATAACAGATGTACTCATCCATTTTATCGTTAATAAGGCGAACTAATTCATCTTACAGGTGAGAGCAAATGACATATATGATGAGGTTGAAGAAGGTTATGAAAGCTCAAGGGATGAGATCTCATCTGTTTCTTCATACAATCCTATGAAAGAACATGTAAACAGAACATTTGGAAGTTCACTGTCCTTGCAGTCACAAAGGTCTTCAAATAAGGATAACCCATATCTTGAAGGAGAGCGTACAAGTTTATCTCCAAATCTAGCAATCCCACGACTCTCTGTGGCTGAAGTCTTACACGATACTGCTGCTGGTGAGTTCTATGACCACCTAGAAAAAGCTTCAAGTCTTATGTATTGAGCTTGTCATTGCTGTGCTTATTTCCAAAATAGTTTCTGTGGTATTTCATCCATTTTGTTGAGTTATAGTTCCTTTTATATTGTTTAGTTAAGATTGCAATTTCTTCAGAATTTCCTTACAAGTCAGAATAGCCTTCTAAGTGACAAATTACTTTGTCAAACAGATCTTTCATCGCCCCTGAATTCATCTGCTATTGGCTCTCCAAGCCAGCAGCAGAAGCTTACAAAGCGTCTTTCTTTGGATGATGAAGCAAGGGCATCTTCTTCACCAGCACCTGGAGCTGTTGAAACCGTAGCATGTAAGTTAGTGCACTTCTTATTCTTCTTATACATCTTCTATGCATTGGTTTCTGTTTTTGTAATAAGTCCTTGAAAACTAATTTTCTGCAGCAGAAGGCTTCATTCGAGGCAGGTCATACAATATCAGGCTGGATGACCAAGTTCTGCTTAGATTGTCCCCAAAAAATTCTGATTCCAATTATTACTTCGGTGATATGGTAATTTCATTTCTTTATGGTTTCTCTTCTACCCGTTTTCCATCATTTTTTTTCTCTGGTTTTTTTAGTTGTGAATTCTCTCTCTGTCTCTGTCTCTGTCTCTGTCTCTCTCTCTTGCTCTCCATGAAAATAGATTGGTGGAACTCTTACTTTCTTTCATGAAGAAGGATCTAGAAGATGCCTTGAGGTAGTTGCAATTTACAAGTAATATTGAAATCAATTACAGTGATTGGTAAAGGTTTAGAGTTATCACTGACGGGCTCTGTTTTTCAGGTTTCTATAACGCTGCTGACTTCAGAAACTATTAGTCGGCGATTTGTCCATCCTTCTCGGAGGAATTCTCCCACAATTACAAAGGTATGACTTTTTATTTCTAGCTGTCAGTTGAATGATAAGTGCATCAGAATCATACCTAAAAATAAGCCAATTTATGGAAGTTTTAAGGACTGGATGTTAAAAGTTAACATCAATAGCTTCTAGTATCTGGGATTAGTTTTGTTCTCTTTCCATATAAGGTTACACATGCAGTTGACACACACCCTAAGATACTGTAAAGGGAAATTAATAATGGACAAAAAAAGTGATGTAAAGCTGTTGCTTTTGGGATGTGAAGTGGATGAATCTTTTCAAAAATTCCAAAACCACAAACCAGCCTTACATGAGAATTGGTTAATGAAACCTGGAAAGAATGGGCTCTCATTCGAACTCATTCACAACCACAAGAATTTTGAGATGGTTGGTGTTTATATGTTCTCATAATCAAGCTTTTTCTAGGATCATTGAGAAGTTTCTATATGAGTGTTTTCTTCAGTTTGAAGGTAGTCTTTTTTATTTGCTTAGGAAATATGTTTGAAATACTAGGCCAACTGGGAAAGGAGACTTCAAGAGACTAGCACGTTTCATTGTACTTGAATCATACCTTGGTAAAAACAAGTATGAAATCTTTGGTCTGTCAAAGGCATGGTTGTGCTGTGTGGTTCTCTTTGATGATGTTGATTTGATTCCTGTAAACTCTGCTCTATGCTGTATTAAGGGATATAGTTTGCTATAAAAATACTTTAAGAATAATAAGGGTTAAGCAGAGTAGGTATGATGGGTAATGGTTTAAACATGAATCAAAGTTGCTGTGGGATTGTATATTTCTGTTTGGTCATCAACTACGTTTTGAGTTTTTGGGTGTCATTTGAATGCTGGATTGTAACGAAGGGGTGCTGTTCTTTATTGTTTACATTAGCATAAGAAAGGAGTTGCAGAAGCTCGTGTCATATGAATGCTGGATTGTAACTAGGTATCCCAAATGAGGAAAGCAGGAAATATCTATGGAATAAAGCAGTTGCAGAACCTTGTGTAATGGATAGAAATTATCGTAAACCAAAACAAATTTACCATGTTTACTTCCTCTCTCATTTATCAAGGGGTGCATGTAATTATGTACTGTGGTTGGTCTTGTTGTGTCTATAATGGTATGACAGTAAAACTCAGCCTGTCATATTAGTGAGGTCGTATGTCATTTTCATCAAAATCATGTTGCCAACTCTGCATATTGGTCTATAAAACTACATTGTTCCAAGTTATAAATCCTAGTTAATTTAATTGATTATAGAGTAATGACAAATCCCATTTTTATATAGCCGACCCCACTTGGTGGGATAAGGCTTTGTTGTTGTTGTATAGAGTAATGACAAAAAGCTGATTAGATGTTGTGTCAGGACAAAGGTCTGACATATAATGTCAGACGGAAATAATCAGGCCTTGTTGCGAGCTGAGATGAAAGTAATATGTGAAGGCAAATGGAATTTTACTGGTTGCATAGTTTGACGATTTTGTTGTCGTGTTTACGGATCTTCTTCTTTTTTATCAGATTCAGAGTGATCATTATGAGGTCGTTGCAGATTTGGTGCAGACAAGTTTTCTTTTCTCCATTCCCATGGATGGGCCTATGTCTTTTTCCACTCCCCATGTTTCTGTACAATGGGAACTTCGATTTGAATTTTTTACCACACCGAAGAATGTGGACTGGACTAGGTATGGCTGACCATGTGGAATCATCTATAAGCTTCTTATTTCTTTACCTGTTGATTAAAATGCAGCAAGAGGTTATCATGTTAAGTTAAGGATTATGAGTTTTATTTTCATAATTAGTCATGCAGTTCTGACATGTTTTTTCTGATTACACGGTAGTAAATTTGCTTATTAAGAAGAAAATAAGGTTACAGCAAGTGTCAATCGAATGTTTAATAAACTCTTGTATGTGCAGTGCATTCATCAAATGTAAATGTACCAAAACATGTGCTAATTCAGATGTTTGCAAAATCCTTGATTCTTTTTACTCCAGGTACGAGCATCCTCTTTTGATAGAGGGAAGAGACAAAAGTGAGTGGGTTCTGCCAATCACCGTGCATGCACCTCCGGCTGTGGGACCAACTGGTCACGCCCGAAATGACAAGTCTCTCATTGGAAACCTTGCGGGTGCATAACTGAAGGTAAAAAAAAAAAAAAAAAACTGTCATTTGAATTCGAAGTAGCTTCAAGAAACCCTTGTATATCACATAAGGAACTGTCAAAATATTTTGATGTACTGCTTTCATGCGTTCTTCTGTTCATTGATACTTTTAAAGATGGTAACGGTTACCCGTCAGCTGAAAACATGAAGGTGTTGACCCTTTTTATCTCATAAAATTAACTGGTATCACAAAATATATTTCTCATAAAACGAACTTGTATCAAACATATGATCACTACTTAGAATGATGATTACTTATTGCAAGGTTTTTGTGTCGCACAGGTTGTGATGCGTTGAGCCGTCTGAAATTCAAAGCATCGTTTAAATTGTGGATCAGGACCTATAAGTCAGATTGGGGCCCTGGTGGCTCAGCCGCCGGCTTGTTCCTCTGAAGAAAATCTCCCGGGAATGCTGATCGGAGAGTTCGGAAGTAGAAAACAAAGATGATGAAAATGGACTCTCGTAGATGCCGCACTCCGAGTCGGAATGTAGCATAGACTTGTACTTTGTAGCATTGGAGGTATACATTTTTATGAATATTATTTTGTATGTTGTGAAGTTTGATCGCGTTGAAAGGGGCTGTATATTTGTCAAAAATATGATTTCATTCATTGAAATGAAAGGAAGAGAGAAAATTCATACATCTAGAGAACACAGGGTTAAATAATTGCATTCACAACGTTGGTGTCCTCCTTTGATGAAAGCCAGCTTTTCAACTCTATCGTAGATCTAAGACCACGTAACTGTCCGGATTCAGAGCAGATAAGACAGCCGTGGGGAGGCAACTCCATATGGGAATCGGAGCCATTGCTTGTTTGAAAGGGTTGAGAAGAGTTTTAGACCTAGTTTGGGAGTGAGGTGCTTAAAAAAAAAGCACATATGAAAAAAAGTTGTGAGGGTTTTAGGTGTTTGGTAAACTGAAAAAAAAAGGCTTATTTTGGAAGCTGCTGTGAGAATAAGCTGAAATCAAAGGAAAAAGTTGAAGCTGCTATTTGCAGCTTTGGAAAACTGGCTTTTTTTTCAAAGCACATGGAGCTACAATGCTCCTTTAATGAAAAGACCCACTATCAGAATGCTTTTTTTTCCAAAAGCACTTTTACAAAAAAGTTTACCAAACGCTCTGCTGCTTTATTTCACAGCCGCTTATTCTCACAGCAACTTTTTTTCAAAGCACAGCAATACCAAACCAGCCCTTAGTCTGTCGACTTTCATGTAGCAGATCTACCGTTGCCAACCAGCTATAGTCCCCACCAGAACCACAACACCTCTTTCTGTTATGCGACACTGGCGGTGGTAGCTCAATGTTGTCGTAGATTTTTCCTTCCAAAATGCTGTACAGCCTTCTCTTTCCTTCCGTTTCTGAAGGGATCATGAGCATGGGTCCTTGCGCCACCGCTGTGCAAAATCTTTTGCGACAGCAAGCCACTTCTTGCAAACCGCAGCAAAATGGACATGGTCAATGGGTTCTAACACCTTGTCCAGAATCGAAATGAGAGCGGATCCAATAAGACTTGCCCATTCTGCAGATTGGCGACTTCTGATTCTTCTTCTGTAGGTGACAGCCATGTTCTTGAGAAGGGATGGGCAATACAAAAGTAGAGGACAACACAAGGATTTGGGACATGAAGGAAATTGGAAGAAACGACTTGCTGTGTACATATATATACATATCAAAATGAGGGGGAGAGAGAGAGACAGTGACGAGTGGATTATATGAAACAAGAGGAATATACATATAACAATTAAGAAGTTTTTAGTTCTCAAATATTCAACATAATTACCTGTGCCACGACTTTATCAATTTAAACAACAACAACAACAACAAAGCCTTTTCCCACTAAGTGGGGTCGGCTATATGAATTCTAGAACGCTATTGCGCTCGGTTTTGTGTCATGTCTTCCGTTAGATCTAAGTACTCTAAGTCTTTTCTTAGGGTCTCTTCCAAAGTTTTCCTAGGTCTTCCTTTACCCCTTCGGCCCTGAACCTTTGTCCCGTAGTCACATCTTCGAACCGGAGCGTCAGTAGGCCTTCTTTGCACATGTCCAAACCACTGTAACCGATTTTTTGTATCTTTCCTTCAATTTCGGCTACTCCTACTTTACCTCGGATATCCTCATTCCTAATCTTATCATTTCTCGTGTATCCACACATCCAACGAAGCATCCTCATCTCCACTACACCTACGTGTTGATGCTTCACCACCCAACATTCTGTGCCATACAACATCGCCGGCCTTATTGCCGTCCTATAAAATTTTTCCTTGAGCTTCAGTGGCCTACGACGGTCACACAACACGCCGGATGCACTCTTTCACTTCATCCATCCATCTTGTATTCTATGGTTGAGATCTCCATCAAATTCTCTGTTCTTTTGCAAGATAGATCCTAGGTAGCGAAAACGGTCACTCTTTGGTATTTCCTGATCTCCGATCCTCACCCTAACTCATTTTGGCCTCCGTTTGCACTGAACTTGCACTCCATATATTCTGTCTTTGATCGGCTTAGGCGAAGACCTTTAGATTCCAACACTTCTCTCCAAAGGTTAAGCTTCGCATTTACCCATTCCTGCATTTCATCTATCAACACTATATCGTTTGTGAAAAGCATACACCAAAGAATATCATCTTAAATATGTCCTGTTAACTCATCCATTACCAACGCAAAAAGGTAAGGACTTACGGATTGTTGATACACAAAAGCAGTGAGGACTTTGGTACAACAGAAAGTATTAAGTTTGTGATCTTCGCTAGATTGCTCCGGTCATTAGTGTGAATAAGTATGTAAATGGATAGAGACAGGAAAGCAAACACAAGATGTACGTGGTTCACTCAGATTGGCTACGTCCACGGAGTAGAGGAGTTCTCATTAATTGTGAAGGGTTTACACAGTACATAGGTTCAAGCTCTCCTTTAGTGAGTACAAGTGAATGATTTAGTACAAATGACATTAGGAAATATTGTGGGAGAATGATCTCGTAATCACGAAACTTCTAAGTACCGAAGTGTGGTATCGTCTTCACTTGCTTTATCTGTCTTATAGGTAGATGTGGTATCTTCTCTGGAAGTACTCTTCCTCCATCCAGGGGTGGTATCTTTAACTGGTGGAGATGCACAAGGTAATATATCAATTTCACTTGACGCTTACTTATAGTTTCAGGCTTGGTCAAGCGCGATACAAATCATGTAGTAGGAGTCCCCCAGTCGCCGAGCTAAGGGATCTGCTGAAAGAGGCGACAGACAAGGTAAGCAATCAGAGCTCCAAGCAATCAGTCCCATATCAGAAGTTTGATTTCGATTTCCGGCTGATTGTTCTCATTCTCCCTATCTTGCAGGTAGCATGAAGGATAAAGAGAAGAAAATGAGAAAAGGTGATATGAGATACTTTTGCTTTTGAAGAAGTAACTTTCCACAAGCTTATTCTTGAATTGGGCTGGAGGGTTTTCTGGTTTCCGCCAGAGTATAAGGCCGACTGAAGAATTTGAGGGTCAAAACAAGTCCATCAAATCTAGAGTACGTTCGACCCTACTGATACGGAATACTTTTGCTGTTGACAAAGTAGTGGATGTATCGGCACGTGTTCTGTTATGCTTGTCTCCACATGCTTCCTTGTATCCTTCTCACTTGCCCTATCTGTTCCTCAGGCAGATGTGGTATCTTTTCTGGAAGCATAAGATGTTGAAGATGAGTACTCGAGAGCAATGTCAGGTAAGTAATCAGGTAAGGGGTTCCAGGCAGTCAGTTCTGGACTGGAAGCTTGATTCCAAGTGCTGACTGATTGCTCTCTTTCTCCTTGTCTTGCAGGTAAGAACAAGGACAAAGGAAAAGACAGGGAAAAAGCATGATATGGGATACTCTTGCTTTTAACCCTGATGATATGCAATATTCTTGCTCTGGTGTAGCATGTTTACAGAGGTATTCTCGGGGGGGGGGGGGGGGGAAAGAAAACTGAGTATTTCGAGAGGCTTCGTTGGGAGTGCCCTCTCAGATATGAGGAAGGGTTGAGCATTTTTGCAGGTCTGCCTGTCCGTTGAGGATGGAGGTCTATATAAGAGTCTCCCTAACAACAAGTAGTAATGCTATTCCTTTACCCTGCTTGATCATAGCACGGTAGTGGGAGCTGCCAGCTTCACGTGTTTTAACTCCGTCAGAGCACTTTGAAAAAGTGGTCTGTGGTATCTGGAAAGCTGATGTTGCGTGTGAAGATTACAGACAAGCTTTATCCAAGGAGATCTGGCTCTCGAAGTTGAGAAAGCGGTGTGAAGATTACATACAAGCTTTATCTAAGGGGCTCTCGAAGTTGAGAAAGCGACGCCTCTTCGGTTTTCGAACAAGCAATCCTGTCGAGAATCTGTCTCTCGAGATTCGGAGAACGGTGCCTCTTCGATTTTTGAGAAAGCAATCTTGCTAGGAGTCTGGCTTTCGAGATTCGGAGAGCGGTGTCTCTTCAATTTTTGGGAAAGTAATCATGTTGGGAGTCTGGCTCTCGAGATTCAGAGGGCGGTGCCTCTTTGATCTTGAAGCAAGCAATCTTGTTGGGAGTGTTTTCTCGAATGTGAGTAAAGGTTAGGCTTGTTTGCTAGTTTACCTTACCACGGAGCACAGAGGTTGACACACATGGACTTTCCAATTATCCAGCAGTGGTCCTGTTCGTTTACCCTTGTGGGTAATAATATGGTAGCTAGACCTTCAAAATTTGTGTGTCTAAACTTTGTTAGTACTGTTTCTTTGCTATTCTTTTACCCTTCTTGGTCATAGCGATGTAATGGGAGCTGCAAGCTTCACGTGTCTAAACTTTGTCAGAGATCTTTGGCAAAGTTATCTGTGGTACCTGTGAGCTGATGTTGCGTGTGGAAAGTGGATGATTGAACAGTAACATTCACGTGCTTTCTACTTCACCAGAAATCTTCGACAGAATGCCCGTAATTTCCGCAAAGTTGAGTGTGCATGTGACAGGTGCTGACAAGGCTGAAAAAGCAGGTGCCTCTTCGATTTCTGAGATCGGCCCTCATGGTCTCTGAGCAACCCAGCTTTTGAGAAAGCAAGCGCCTCTTCGATTTCTGCGATCGGTCTTCATGGTCTTTGAGCAGCCCAGCTTTTGAGAAAGCAAACGCCTCTTCGATTCCTAAGATCGGCCCTCGTGGTTTCTGAGCAGCCTGGCTTTTGAGAAAGCAAACTCATTTTCGATTTCTGAGCAGGCGCCTCTTCGATTTCTGAAGCTCCGTTGAGTGCAGATTTTTATAGAGGCTGGTATTAAGTTCCAAAGCACACTTGAATCTCCACCAGTAGAAGCTCCCTTCTTGCATTTCTAAGATCTTGATTTGTCCGACCTCTTCTCTCTTAAACACCTTTGAAAATGTTTGGCCCCTCCGACCGTCGTTTTGACATAAACCTTGTTGAAGAGGGAGCCACGCTTTTTCCAGACAACATATGGCGCCCATCCTTCTTATCCCCTATTGGTCCTCTTACCGTTGGGGATTCCGTGATGAAGAATGATATGACCGCTGCGGTGGTGGCCATGAACCTTCTCACTCCCAAAAATAACAGACTACTTTCCAAACGGTTTGATGAGTTGGCTGTTAAGGATTCTTTAGCTCTCAGTGTTCAGTGTGCAGGTTCTGTGTCTAATATGGCCCAACGCCTATTTGCTCGAACCCGTCTAGTTGAATCATTGGCGGCTGAAGTGATGAGTCTCAAACAGGAGATTACAGGGCTCAAGCATGAGAATAAACAGTTGCACCGGCTCGCACATGACTATGCTACAAACATGAAGAGGAAGCTTGACCAGATGAAGGAATCTGATGGTCAGATTTTATATGATCATCAGAGGTTTGTGGGTTTGTTCCAAAGGCATTTATTGCCTTCGTCTTCTGGGGCTGTACCGCGTAATGAAGCTCCAAATGATCAACCTCCAATGCCTCCTCCTTCTAGGGTTCTGTCCAGTACTGAGGCTCCGAATGATCCCCCTCCGATGCCTTCTCTTTCTGGGGCTCTACCGACTGCTGAGACTTCTCCTAAGCAACCTTTGTGAAAGCTCCCTCTTATTTGTTTATTTTGACTCATGTATATGTACATATTTGTAACTTATTGGAGATATCAATAAATAAGCTTTGTTTCATTTCAACGTATTGTGTTAAATACACCAAAGTCTTCTTCACTAAGTTCTTTGAATTTTTTTTTTGTTGAAGCTTGTATGTTGAAGCTTTGTGAGTGGAGCATGTAGGTTGAGGTAGTGTTCCCTTAATTTCCCGATTGAGGAAAACTTCTCGATTGGAGACTTGAAAAATCCAAGTCACTGAGTGGGGTCAGCTATATGAATCTTAGAACGCCATTGTGCTCGGTCCTGTGTCATGTCCTCCGTTAGATCTAAGTACTCTAAGTCTTTTTTTAGAGTCTCTTCCAAAGTTTTCCTAGGTCTTCCCTACCTCTTCGGCCCTGAACCTCTGTCCCGTAGTCGCATCTTCTAACCGGAGCGTTAGTAGGCCTTCTTTGCACATGTCCAAACCACTGTAACCGATTTTCTCTCAGCTTTCCTTCAATTTCGGCTACTCCTACTTTACCTCGGATATCCTCATTCTTAATCTTATCCTTTCTCGTGTGCCCACACATCCAACGAAGCATTCTCATCTCCGCTACACCCATTTTGTGTACGTGTTGATGCTTCACCGCCCAACATTCTGTGCCATACAGCATCGCCGACCTTATTGCCGTCCTATAAAATTTTCCCTTGAGCTTCAGTGGCATACGACGATCACACAACACGCCGGATGCACTCTTCCACTTCATCCATCCAGCTTGTATTTTATGGTTGAGATCTCCATCTAATTCCCCGTTCTTTTGCAAGATAGATCCTAGGTAGCGAAAACAGTCGCTCTTTGGTATTTCCTGATCTCCGATCCTCACCCCTAACTCATTTTGGCCTCCATTTGCACTGAACTTGCACTCCATATATTCTGTCTTTGATCGGCTTAGGCGAAGACCTTTAGATTCCAACACTTCTCTCCAAAGGTTAAGCTTCGCATTTACCCCTTCCTGAGTTTCATCTATCAACACTATATCGTCTGCGAAAAGCATACACCAAGGAATATCATCTTGAATATGTCCTGTTAACTCATTCATTACCAACGCAAAAAGGTAAGGACTTAAGGATGAGCCTTGATGTAATCCTACAGTTATGGGGAAGCTTTCGGTTTGTCCTTCATGAGTTCTTACGGCAGTCTTTGCTCCTTCATACATATCCTTTATAGCTTAGATATATGCTACTCGTACTCCTTTCTTCTCTAAAATCCTCTAAATAATGTCTCTTGGGACCCTATCATACGCTTTTTCCAAATCTATAAAGACCATGTGTAAATCCTTTTCCCCATCTTTATATCTTTCCATCAATCTTCGTAAGAGATAGATTGCCTCCATGGTTGAGCGCCCTGGCATGAACCCGAATTGGTTGTCCGAAACCCGTGTCTTTTGCCTCAATCTATGCTCAATGACTCTCTCCCAGAGCTTCATTGTATGACTCATTAGCTTAATACCCCTATAGTTCATGCAATTTTGTACGTCGCCCTTATTCTTGTAAATAGGCACCAAAGTGCTCTTTCGCCACTCGTTTGGCATCTTCTTCGTTTTCAAAATCCTATTGAAAAGGTCAGTGAGCCATGCTAGACCTATCTCTCCCAAGGCCTTCCACACTTCAATCGGTATATCGTCTGGGCCCACTGTTTTTCTATGCTTCATCTTCTTCAAAGCTACAACCACTTCTTCCTTCCTGATTCGACGATAAAAGGAGTAGTTTCTACACTCTTCTGAGTTACTCAACTCCCCTAAAGAAGTACTCCTTTCATGTCCTTCATTGAAAAGATTATGAAAATAACCTCTCCATCTGTCTTTGACTGCGTTCTCTGTAGCAAGAACCTTTCCATCCTCATCCTTGATGCACCTCACTTGGTTTAGGTTCCTTGTCTTCTTTTCCCTTGCTCTAGCTAGTTTATAGATATCAAACTCTCCTTCTTTGGTATCTAGTCGCTTATACATATCGTCATAAGTCGCTAACTTAGCTTCTCTCACAGCTTTCTTCGCCTCTTGCTTCGCTCTTCTATACCTTTCACCATTTTCATCGGTCCTATCCTTGTATAAGGCTTTACAACATTCCTTCTTAGCCTTCACCTTTGTTTTTACCTCCTCATTCCACCACAAAGATTCCTTTTGGTGTGGAGCAAAACCCTTGGACTCTCCTAATACCTCTTTTGCTACTTTTCGGATACAGCTAGCCATGGAATCCCACCTTTGGCTAGCTTCCCCCTCTCTATCCCACACACACTGGGTGATTACTTTTTCTTTGAAAATGGCTTGTTTTTCTCCTTTTAGATTCCACCATCTAGTCCTTGGGCACTTCCAACAAGTGATGTTGATTAGCCAAGCTCTCCCCCGGTATAACTTTGCAATCCTTACAAGTTATATGATCCCCTTTCCTCATTAGAAGAAAATCTATTTGTGTTTTTGACGACCCACTCTTGTAGGTGATCACATGTTCTTCTCTCTTCTTAAAGAAGGTGTTGGCTAAGAAGAGATCATATGCCATTGCAAAATTCAAGATAGCTTCCCCATCCTCGTTTCTCTCCCAAAAACCATGGCCACCGTGAAAACCTCCATAGTTGCCTGTCTCTCTGCCCACGTGTCCATTTAAATCTCCTCCTATAAATAACTTCTTCGTCTGAGCAATTCCTTGCACCAAGTCTCCAAGGTCTTCCCAAAATTTCTCCTTTGAACTCGTATCCAACCCTACTTGAGGTGCGTACGCACTAATCACATTGATGAGTTCTTGTCCTATTACAATCTTGATTGCCATGATTCTATCTCCTACCCTCTTGACATCTACAACATCTTGTGTCAAGGTATTGTCCACGATGATGCCAACACCGTTTCTCGTTCTATTTGTGCCCGAATACCAAAGCTTAAACCCTGAGTTTTCTAGATCCTTTGCCTTAAGACCAACCCACTTAGTTTCTTGTAGGCACATAATATTTATCCTTCTCCTCACCATAGCTTCCACTACTTCCATAGATTTTCCCGTTAAGGTTCCTATATTTCACGTTCCTAAACGCATTCTACTATCTTGAACTCTACCCTTCTGTCCTAGTTTCTTCACCTTCCCCCGTCTAATAGGATCAAAGTACTTCTTTTGTGTGTCCTGTGTAAAGTTGATAAGAGCATATGCTCCCAAACAATTTTGAGTGGAGTCGTTCGAAAAGAAGTTTCTATGGCCTCCTTACTCATTTAACACTGCATCCGGGTGCCGATGGAGATACAGCGACCATTGCTTACTTATCACTGTGCTCGGGCCACACAGCACGCCACTTACGGGTGACGTCCTAACTTTAGCGCGATTTCGTTCTGGATTCATTTTCATAAGGATTCGACGTAACCGAGGAGTGCCGGCTGTAGACTACCTGACGCCCTCCCCCTCCTCCTTTATCCGGGCTTGGGACTGGCAATGTAAGATAAACTTACACAGGTGGAGTTTTATCAATTTAAACGTGAAGAAAAAAAGAACATAGTCGCCTATAATTAAGGATTCCCAACAATTACGGTGCAAGTCTATTTGAGGATACCACTTCTGCAGTAGGAGTGTGGAGTCACCCAAAAAAGTACAAAGAAGATCCTGGCTTTCTCCCCTCATTCTTTCTTATTAGCACCTTTGTTCAAACTTTCAGACAACAAGAGGACGGGCATAGAGCTGCTATCATACTTGCTACATCCACTCATGTTTTAGAGAGGTGAACAGTTTTAGAAGTTTGCTTCAGCCTCTTCTTTTAACGATGATACAAGTTCTAGAAAACCAGAAGGAATTGATTGCAATGAGAGCACTCGGAAGTGCTTTGTTTTTAGTCATATCTAACTATAACATTGCAAGCAAAGAAAATGATTGGACAAGGGGACAATTGTCGATAGCAGAATCAATTGCAAGTATTCTTAAAGTAGGCGAGACTACGACCCCATAAATTGTTGGATGAGTAGGAAATAGTTGACTGCAGCATCATTTCCATCAAACAGTTTTCTAGACAAAGTTCTAGCAAAGGTAAAGAAAGAGACCCTGATTGGAAATCACATTCTTCGCCGAAGAAAAAACACGAGTGAAGGAGCTTGCATTTTGAGTACTCTATTGAGGAAGCTTCACCCACCGAGGCTACTGGAGTGAACACTTAGGCAGATCTGTGTGAACAACATCTTTATCCAGTACCCTATCCAATACCTAGAGGCAGAGCCACACTTGAGCACCGCAGAATTGGCTCAAACTCTGTTGTTTTCCAAACACCTTGTGAAATGGTTTCCATTAAATGTCAAAGAAGCTACCTCCTGTGCAAATGTGTTCCCAGTTGGGATACAAGGACTAATAGCGATCTGCAGGCTTCATATGCATCATCTCTTTGACAAGTCTAGCATGTCTTGACGATTTAAAGACGAAGGTGTTGGATGTAGTAAAGGATACCTATTTGATTTCCAATGATGAATTTCTTGTGGTGAGAGGGGTTAAGGGCTTTGAGGGGGCATATCAATTAACTTCATCTTTTTAAGCAATCCCTTGAATTACTGTATGGACTGCTGTCTGAATTAAAGGATGAAACCTTCACTTGAAAGAAAAAGGCATGCACATTGGATTACTGTCTAGATCTGAGCTCCAACTGCATGCTCTATGAAAATCATTTTCGCAGCTAATATATCTGACCAACCCCTCACCATCGTCCTCGGTAGCCCCACATATGTAGTCGACTTGGCCAGTATACCTTTCATAATGAAATTTAATACCCGTTTCATAAGCCAAGTCCTCCCAAACCATCTGATCTAATACTATCTCGACATCTCCCAATGATCGAACTTCATTCGGTATGTTTTCTATGTCTTTGAGCTCCTCAAAGCCCTTAACCCCTTGCACCACAAGAAATTCATCATTGGACATCAAATATGTATCCTTTGCTGCATCCAAAACCTTCATCTTTAAATTGCCAAGGCATGAACTTGTAGATGTAGGCGTATGAAGCTTACAAATCACTATTAGTCATTGTATCCTAACTAGGAACATTTTTTGCACAGAAAATAGCCTTATTCGACATTTAACGACAACCATTTCACAAGATGTTTGGCAGACCAAGCCAACTCTGTGTAGGGTACTTGATAAAGATGTTGTCATACAGACAAATAAGATCTGCATAAGTGTTCTGTCCAGGAGCCTCGATAGGTGAAGGTTCTAGAAAATTGTTTGATGGAATTGATGCTGTAGTAAACTTTTTTCCGACTCATCCAACAGTTTATGGGGTCGTTGTCTTGCCTATCTTTGAGAATGCTAGCAATTGATTCTACTGTCGACAATTATCCCATTTTCCAACCATTTCTTTGCTTACTATGTTATAGTTAAGCATGACTGAAAATGAAGCATTTGTGGGTGCTCTTATTGCAATCAAGTCCATTAGATTTTCGAGAACTTGTTTCATCGTTAAAAGAAGAAACTGAAGCAAACTTCTAAGATTGTTCACCCTTCTAAAACCTGAGCGGATGTAGCGAGTAAGCATGATAGCAGCTCTATGCTCATCCTTTCATTGTCTGAAAATTTGAACAAGGGTGCTAAGATGGAATGAGGAGAGAAAGCCAAAATCTTCTTTGTACTTTTTTGCGTGACTCCAAAATTCCTCTTACGAAAGTTTTATCCCCAATTAGAGAACCATGTTCTTTGTAAAGCAATACAAGAATAAGTCGAAGCAGCATAGAAAGCTTCATTGCTTCATTTACAACAAATGTTTGCCTGAAAATGAATAATACAAATCATTGTCAGATTGTTCATAAATTTTGGGATCAATGAATCCATTATAGAAGCGAAAAAAATTTAACCTGTTGAGTATTACCATACCTCAAGGGGCGGATCTATTAAGGGACCAGGGTGGTCCCGGACCACCCGAAGCTCGGAAAAATGGCTGTGAGCAGGGGTGGATCTATTAAGGGACTAGGGTGGTCTGACCACCCGAAGCTCGGAAAAATGATTGTGAGGATCTTCAAGGACCACCCAAGTTTGGGCAGTGATGGAGAAGAACAGCAACCATGGCTACTCTGGTCGCTGTGCATTTCAGAATGAGGAAGAAGAAAACAAATTTTTTTTTTTTAAATGACTTGGCCAAAACGACGTCGTATTGAGCCAAGTCCTTAAAAAAAATTTAAAACCTCACTTCTCGCTCACGTGAGAACCCATAGACTCAGCTCCTTCACACAGCAATCAAAACTTCACTTTACCAAATCGTTCAACTCTCTTCGTTCTCGTTACCAAATCCTTCACACAACAAGGTCCGCTCTCGTTCCTTACGGCATCAGCATCGATCAACTCTCTTCTGCACGGCACTCTAGTTTCTAATTCGGAATCTGAATATGAATCTGATTGCTTGCACTGCACAGCAATCAGAACTTCACTCTCTTCACACTCTCTTTAACTCTGTCCATTAAATGATTTTGCCATCCACTATCTGAATCTACCGTGTCTGATAGTAACCAAGATAGTTTCACTCAGTCCCAAAAAAAGAAGAAATAAGCCTAGAATAAAATTTTCCAAGCAACTCATAAGTCAATCAACTGAAATTGAACCATGATTTGGTTCCAGAACAAGTTGAAATTTTGTTGGGGCATGGAGTTCATGCATAAGAACAATTCTGGTGCGTCATGCATCTTGCAATGATGAGTTGACGAGGAGAAGTGGGTTGTGAATAGGTGAATTGTAAGTCTATCATGCACTGTTTTTATTGTATGTGGTCCAGTGGCGGATCCCGGATTTTAACTTAGGGTGGTCCCAATATAAAAGTTCCAAAAAATAAAAATAAAAAACAAGACGAAAATATCATTGAATAAATAAATGGCAAACTACAAATTTCATCTATAATCTTTGTGCTAAACAAGCTAGAAATACTAAATTTGTCCACGACGGGATCTCATACTTTGAAAACGTGTCATGATAGATTCATTGTAAATACAAGAAAAAACATCTTTCTCAATATAAACAACTAAGCTATCATTTAACCATTGATCCCCAATTCTGTTGCGGAGTGGACTCTTAATGATATTCATGGCAGAAAATGCTCTCTCCACTAAAGCAGTTACAACAGGTAAAACCAAAGCCAATTCAATAAGTAAATACACATTTCAACTTAAGAATAATTGACATATGCGTCTCCATCATCGAGAACGGTTGTAACACATCCTCCTGTGCTAAGAGAAGAACCCAAATTTCAACTTAAGAGCCACCTTCTCCATACAACCTTTCCCAAGAGTCACTACATCTACAATAGTAAGACCAGAAAGAGAAACTACCCAGCACCAAGACTCACCAGGGCACCAGGGCAGGAAAACTGCCATTGTGCTTGGTTTCCTTTCTGAGTTCAACCGATGACCTAAAGGTCGTACCCAGTGCACAAGGCTCCCGCTTTACGCAGGGTCTGGGAGAGGTGAATGTCGGCTAACCTTACCCCTATTTTATGGAGAGGCTGCTCCCAAGTCTCGAACCCGAGACCTACCGCTCATGGACGAAGGCACTTGCCATCGCACCAAGTGCGACCTCTTAGTTCAACTGATGACCTCATAAAAAAAACTATAATTGTGAGTATCGCTAATATATGCAAAGAGACAATTGGTTTGTGTATGTATTCTCGCTATCAGTGACAGAAATTGGAAGCCTGGTTAGCCTTGGCTCAAAGGAGTCCCTTGAAATTTTCCATGATCTTTTTAAGGGGAAAAGGTAACTCCTTCACTCTCTCCCTCTCTTTGTGGTATCATGGATTTCTGTAACAGTAATGATGTTGCCTGTGTTGGATTATTTTTGTACGGATCTCCTAATCAGCATGTTGTTGAATTTGAGTGACTGCAATAATCGGGGTTGTCACGTGTTGCGTTCAGTACACATCTTCATTTTCTCTTTAAAATTATTAACTTATCCAGATAAGCGATTAGGGACAAGTATTTGTTCATTGTGACTGCAATAAGTTTGATATTGTATCCCTCATGATATGAACATCTGATGTCCAGAAGTACACATGATTATACTTCATTGCATCTCCTACTTGTTGATGTTTCGTAATGTAAGTGAAATATGTACTAAATTGTTTTGTTGTGCAGTGATGAGGGCAAGGTTAGGAAGGTGTTGAAGGTGGAGCCTCTTCCAGACGGATCTGGCCATTTCTTTAACCTAAGTAATAATCTTTTCCTTGAAATCTTGGTGGACATTTATCTTCACCTTATTATACCATAATATGTGATTTGATGCTGCAATTTCTTAATTTTCAGTCAACATTTTGAGTATAGTCAATCGTTCGTACATCAATGCTTTAGGCAAACTTTTCTCATTTATTCATCAGCCTATAGACTTTGCAGTTGTAAAGTTTATAACTAAAAACAATTATGCTGCATGGTTAAGCAATGGATAAGCAATACATGGATGAATTTTAGTGTTCGTGTTTTGAAGGCGAGTCTGCTTGCAACGTATAGTTTCTATTAACTCAGTACAATATTATTATATGCAAGCTATGTACCATACTTATTAGAGGGGCTCAGTTTTTTTTTATGAGGTCATCGGTTGAACTCAGAAAGGAAACCAAGCACAATGGCAGTTTTCCTGCCCTGGTGCCTTGGTGAGTCTTGGTGCTGGGTAGTTTCTCTTTCTGGTCTTACTATTGTAGATGTAGTGACTCTTGGGAAAGGTTGTATGGAGAAGGTGGCTCTTAAGTTGAAATTTGGGTTCTTCTCTTAGCACAGGAGGATGTGTTACAACTGTTCTCGATGATGGAGACACATATGTCAATTATTATTAAGTTGAAATGTGTATTTACTTATTGAATTGGCTTTGGTTTTACCTGTTGCAACTGCTTTAGTGGAGAGAGCATTTTCTGCCATGAATATCATTAAGAGTTCACTTCGCAACAGAATGGGGGATCAATGGTTAAATGATAGCTTAGTTGTTTATATTGAGAAAAATGTTTTTTCTTGTATTTGCAATGAAACTATCATGACACGTTTTCAAAGTATGAGATCCCGTCGTGGACAAATTTAGTATTTCTAGCTTGTTTAGCACAAAGATTATGAATGAAATTTGTAGTTTGCCATTTATTTGTTCAATGATATTTTCGTCTTGTTTTTTTTTTTTTTTTTGAAACTTTTATATTGGGACCATCCTAAGTTAAAATCCTGGATCCGCCACTACTCAAGAGTTGTACAAAGTTGATCCCAGAAATCCATAATCTCTTAACCGCGGAGATACTTTTAGCCACCATGGTGTCCGGTGAGACAAAGCAAATGGGAAGAACCGTTACCATATATAAGACCGCGTAGGAGGTATGACTGATGATTTAAGATACTGTCATCCACATGGCTATCCTCCAGTGGAGTTAGAATATGGTAAGACTTTTTGGACACAAAGTGATTACCCCAACCTGAACACAAAATCACAATTGGCATGTTAAGAGAGTGAAACAACAACAGAAACACAGTTTCTCAGATGAATTCTGTTGATTGTGAATAGTGTTGCTGGGATATAGGCAGAAATTAATAGATTCTTCTATAATTATGTAATGCTGTACATTAAAATTGTATATCATTCATATCTGTAGCATGTATTAAGCAAATGAAACACGATAAACATTGATTATCTCAATTATGTTTGTAAGGTTTTTTTGGGCGCGTGTGACATCTTGATTACGTTTGACATGCATGTCTTATGGACGTTCTTGATGATTTCTTAATAAATTCTTATTGCCATAAAGGAGGATTTATACAAAATCCGATGTGCATTAGTAAAGCCCAAGTTTCTTTATTCCCCTTCGGCTTAGAGAAATATGGGGAATATATATATATATATATATATATATATATATAATTAAATTCAATAAAAATGCAATCTGATTTTGGGTTCAAGCCAAACCTGTGTGACGGCAGTGGCCGCAAAAGGGTCGTGGGGAGGTCTTTGCGTCCTCTTCAATCGTGTAGAGACGGACGACCAAGTTTCTGCTCTCGTCTTGAACTTGAAGGTCGGTTCACCAGATTGGATTATCGTTTACCTTCCATTCTTGAAGCATGGCATATTTTTCCAGAAATAATGCAACATTTTCAACAAAGTTGTTTGAAGAACGCACAGGGTGCTACCAGAATCCGATTTGCAGAAAGAATGAAAACAAATAGTTTTCTCACTCGACGATGGCTGCTCTAAGAATTTAGACTCTGATGAATCAAGAAACTGAGCAGAAATTATATTAACTCTCTAACCAAAACTGAACATAAATAAAAAATATGGTTAATTTCAGTTTACTACTTTCAAATTTTTTAATTTTTAACATTTGATACATGAAATTTTTTTCGTTACAGTCTGGTATCTAAAGTTATAATTCTGGAACATTTTCATACATCCGTTAAATTTTCTAAAATACTTTCATACATCCGTTAAGTTTTCCGTTAAGTCTCATACATCACATGTCAATATGGGACCCACTTAAATATTAAAAAATTAAAAAAAAAAAAATACAAAAAAAAAAAAAAACCCCACCCGCCTTCTTCCTCCCCCAACCCCTTCCCTCCCTTCTTTCCTCTGCAACCTGCACCGTCCCTTCTCTCCTCTGCAACCCCACCTTAAGCACCCACCCACCCTCCCTCCCTCCCTCCCTCCCTCCCTTCTCTCCTCTGCAACCCGCACCACCCTCCCTTTTGGTAAAATCGTGGTCGTTTCATAGCTAGAAAAGAAAAGCAGAGAGCTCCCCAAACCAAACACAGTGAAAGCGAAGAGAATGTCAGGCATGGAGAGGCTTCAGAGGATGTTCGCTGGCGCCGGAGGAGCTTTGGGCCACCCACCTCCTGATTTCCTCACCTTGGATTCCTTCGAGCAGGACTACACCTCCTCCCTCGCCCTCCTCAAGATGCTTAAGCACGGTAAAGCTCTTTCCTTCCTCTTTCCATTTTCCCGTACTTTACGCCTTCTCGAATAAGCTTGAATTTCGATCTCGAAATTGGGGTTTAGGGTTTTGATGTTTTCTGAACATTGGATTTGATTTTTGGATTTCGAAACCCTAAGGGAAGGAGGGGTGGGTGGGTGGGGGTTGCAGAGGAGAGGAGGGAGGGTCCGGATTGCAGAGAAAAGAAGGAAGGGAGGGGGTTGGGGGATGTAGAAGACGGGTCGGTTTTTTTTTTGTTTTGTTTTTGTTTTTGTTTTTGTTTTTGTATTTTTAATATTCAAGTGGGTCCATATTGACACGTGGCATCCGATTATTGTTCAAGTAGCTGCCACATCATCAGTTAATAGAAGTTATAACTGAAAGATGTATGAAAGTGTGCCAAAATTATAACTTTAATCATAAAATTTCAGGGTAGTAAATTGAGATTAACCTTAAAAAAATATGAGTATATCTCTAATATTAAAACTTAAAAAATAAAAAAAATGTTTTTATCAAATAATCTTTGAAATTGAACCACCACATCAATATAGTTTCTGAAATTGAAAATCAATCAATGTAGTCCCTGAAAATGAATGTTGCAAATCAATGTGGTCATTCCGTTACAATTTCGTTAAAATTTCTATGTTTATGTATCACATAAGTTAGTCTCACAAGTCTAATTAAATATTAATGTCTATATTAAAAATATTTAAATAAAAAAAATATTTTTCTTATGTCAAAATAATATAAAATTTCTCTCTCCTCCATTTTTTCTCTCTTTCTCTTTCTTCGGGCCAATCTCCCCCAGGTGTCCACCTATCGGCAGCGCCGTGTGTTGCTGGTCCTTCCCACTTTTAAGCTCATTTACCCGGATTGGACCTAAAACCTGACCCGATAAATGTTTGTCCCATCGGCACCCGATCTTCCATGTGCTGTTGCTTTCATGAAAAATAGTAAAAGAAAATGTGATCAAACACATTTTTGCCTTACAAGAAACGTTATAATCGAAATGGGTGATTGTCTTAACTATCTTTTAATTTTGGAGATCGTTTACTGCATATATTTCTAGTGCCGAACAAATCAAACAGTTTTAATTACATTCAACATCTTCGTATCCAATCAATTGATACTACATATACATTATATGACTCTAATCTCTGTATGATTATATAATGGTTATGATCAAATAACGTATTGTGAGGTCATGATTTTTCAGGGGCCAGAGTAAGCGGATCAGAATATATATACTTCAGAAGTTTAGTAGTGGACTCGACAGCCTCCGCTGTGATGCTAGATAAATGGAGGAGTGATGCCACCATCTTCCTGTTCCGGAATCAATGGGCGAAGTCCAATGACTGGCTTGAGATTGACCATGTTTGTTCCGCAAAATATGAAAACCTAATCTAGCAAGGAATCAGCCAGTTTCCTATAACCTTGGAGTCTTTATAATCTAAGGATTGGCGTGCGACGTGCAGTAATCACACTCCTAAAAAAATACAATATCTACTTCTTAGATATCATCTGAAATTCTCCCGGTTTAATAAGAATTCAAATACCCTAAAAGTCTAATCCTCAATTTGTATAAATACACCATTCTAGGTTATATCTGTTGACGCAATTATGGCACACTCTTACTAACTTCTAGGTTATCTGTGTTCAAGAAATTATGGCATACTTATTCCTTATTGACTTGGTGTTGGAGAGCCCTTGACTGGCATATATACCCCCAGTCTTTGGCTTGCTTACAGTTTTTATTGGAAAGTTTGCTCAAAAGATTGTATTTTTCTTCTCATTAATAATTTCCAGAGTTTAGAAGGAAAGATCTGTAACTTCCTCCCTTAAAAAAAAGGAAAAAAAAAAAAAGAAAAAAAAAAAAACCCTAAAGTGGATCGAATACAGTTTAAGTTTCATGTTCTACTTGTCTATCAGCAAATTTGCAGTTCAATTTTTTTCCTTTTTTTTTGTTCTCCGCACGTAATTTTTGGATTTATCAACTCAGTCAAATAATTGTAGATTAATAATCTGAGTATTAGAATCGAATAAATCACATATAACTTCATGTGTTTAACGACCTGAAATTTTTTGGGCAGTAGGAAAAATTTCGAACCCCTTGAAAGAGGTGTTAGCAAATTTTCTTCAATTTCTAGGAGCATAGCTTTCATTCATATCAAACATTAAGTATAGGTTTGACTTAAGAATTGAATTTAATCTTTATTTAAATATTAACTCTATTATTTAATGCAAGATAGTTAATAAATGCCCACATTACGGAGACAGATGAGGATTTGAAAATAGCTCAGTCGGACCAAGGGGACGGTAAGGCATCAGTTCATATATACTAATTCATATTAAGTTAGAGAATTATTATTGGCACTTCAAAAATCTTATTCTACATTTTAAACTTTCTATATTTGGAAACAAAAATATATTTATGAGGAGTGTAGAATAAATTTTTTGAAGTGCCAATAACACTTCCCTTAAGTTATTAAAATGAATATAAGAAAAAATAAATTTGAAATATCGAATTTAATTTCTCGGTAAAAAAAAAAAAGCTTTTGTTTCCATTTGTATAGTAGGAGCATGAGCACTTAATTTGAATTCAACAAGGCATAGAGATGAAATTGTTATTTCATTTAGAGACCAAAATCTACAAAATTCAAGACATTATCATCAAATACCCTTCTTAATAGCGTGTTCACAAAAGCTTTGGGGATCCCTAACAAATATGTAATTTGCATATAGATAAAGCTCGAGGGGTTCTTGATATTTACTTTCCAATTTGAGAGGAGTGTTCAATGATATCTCAAATACCGTTGTTTTTTTTTTTGAACAAACAATATTATTTATATTAAGGAGGAGGTGTTGTGCTAGGACAGCACCAAAACTTTTTGGAACCAAATCAAGCTAACCCATAGGAAATATATCAAATGGAATGTAAGAACAAAATATAAAAGAACACCAAGATTTTAACGAGGTTCCTCAACAGTCAGTGTAACTGGAGTATGTCCTCGGAGCAGTAGGAGCTCACCCAATAATCCACTATCAACCAAATGGGAGTTTACAAAGTGTTGGCAATCTCACAACCCAAAACCCCAATATACCCAATAACTCTCACACACCAAAGAAACACATAGAGAGAAATATAATGAATAATTTCCTCTCCATACAAAGCTCAAAACTAATACAACAAATACAACTTTGATGTAGTGATAGCTAACCAATGAAAGAAGCAACAACTTCTCCTTCTCTGAAATGGGGCTGCGGCAGTGACTTTTTTCTTTTTTGTACTGCTCTCTGTTTCAGCTGCTATGCGGCTGCCTTTTCTTCTCTGATTTCCAAAGCAACAATTACTGCCAAATAAAACCCTAAGTCACCCCGTGACTTCCACATGGGCCAATAAAAAAAGTTTTTCTCCAACATCATCATTTGTCATCATCACAAAGCAAGGAACAACATCATGATGTCTCCCCTTTTTTTTTTCTTTTTATTTGTTTAATAGCCAAAAAGTAATGGCCACTTGGCCACCATTCAACAATCTCCACCTTGGCCAAGTTTCGAAAAACGCCATGATAAGCCAACCAACACAATTAACACACAACATCACTCCCAAACACTAGCAAGAGAACAACTCATGCTGAGCCAAATGCTCCAAAACTCCTACTGCTCAACGCCTTCTTTATATAGACATAATGTGAGCCAAGTTCAAACAGTGAACAAACTTGGCTACACCAACAACCTTAGTCAACATATCAGTGGGGTTGTCTTTAGTTGGAATCTTCTGGAGAATGATTTCCCCTTCACCAACAATTTCACGAACAAAGTGATAACGCACATCTATGTGTTTGGTCCTCGCATGATGAACCTGATACTTAACCAAATAAATGGCACTCTGACTATCACAATGTACCTCCACCTGCTTCTGATCAACCCCCAAATCTCTAATCAGCCCATGTATGCAAATGGCCTCCTTTATAGCTTTAGCAACTGCCATATAGTCAGCTTCTGTAGTAGACAAGGCAACAGACGACTGCAAAATGGACCTCCAACAAACTGGCCCTTTAGCCATAGTAAACACATAGCTTGTAGTAGACTTCCTTCCATCCAGATCACCTGCATAATCTGAATCAACATAACCAACTGCAAAATGACCAATACCAGAGTCATCTCTCTCAAAGCATAAACCAACATCTCGAGTACCATGGATATACCTCAATATCCACTTAGCTGCTTGCCAATGCTCTTTACCTGGATTATGCATATATCGACTCACCATACCAGCTGCATGAGCAATATCCGGTCTAGACAAACCATTGCATACATCAAACTACCAACCAAATTTGCATATGGTATATTTTTCATTTGCAGCTTCTCTTTATCATTTTTAGGACATTGTAGAGAACTCAATTTAAAATGAGGAGCCAAAGGGGTACTAACCGGTTTGGTTGAATCATGAACTCCAAACTTTCGAATCAACTTCTCAAGGTATTGTCTTTGATTCAAACTGACCAAACCCTTCTCTCTATCTCTAATGATCTCCATGCCAAGGATCTTCTTCGCTTCACCAAGATCCTTCATCTTAAACTCATTCTTCATTTGCTTCTTCAATTTTTCAATCTCTTCAACATTCTTTGAGGCAATCAACATATCATCAACATATATCAACAAATAAATGAAAGACCCATCTTGCACCTTCTTGAAGTACACACAATGATCATATTGGCTTCTAGAATAATTTTGGCCTCTCATAAATTTATCAAACCTCAAATACCATTACCTTGGAGATTGCTTCAAGCCATAAAGTGATTTCTTCAATTTGCAAAACAAATTCTCCTTCCCTTTCACTATATACCCATCCGGTTGACACATAAATCTCTTCCTTCAAATCACCATGTAGGAAAGCCGTCTTCACATCAAGTTGCACAAGCTCAAGATCATACTGTGCAACAAGAGCTAACATAATGCGAATTGAAGAGTGTTTCACAACTGGAGAAAAGATTTCATTGTAGTCAATGCCCTCCTTTTGTGCATACCCTTTAGCAACTAATCTTGCTTTAAATCTCACATTGCTTTTCTCATCAGCATCTTCCTTCTTGGCATACACCCATTTGCAACCGATAGCTTTCTTGCCCTTAAGCAATTTAGCTAACTCCTAAGTCTTGTTCTTCAAGAGAGAATTCATCTCATCACCCATGGCATTGCACCACCTATTCTTCTCCTTACTCTCAATGGCTTCCTCGAAATTGGATAGAATATCATCAATGATAATAGGAAGAGCAAAAGCAACATAGTCACTATACCGAGCTGGCTTGGTAATTTTTCTCTTTCCTCTGTTCTTGGCAATAGACTCTTGAGGTGAAACTTGCTCTTCAACTTGAATAGAATCTTCAAGTTAAACTTCTTCAACATCCTCATGGTCTCCAACTTTTTCACTTGTAGTGGCTTCGACATCAGCGGAAATAGGATTTGAAGTACCAGAGGCAACTTTCTCAAGCTCCACCTATTGGACATCTTTCACATTCTTCTCAGAGACTTTGTACATACTTTCTTCATCAAATGTCACATCTCTGCTGATTACAAGTTTTTTCATCTCTGGGCACCACAACCTGTAACCTTTGACACCACTACTAAAACCTAGAAAGATAGCCTTTTTGGCTCTAGGATCAAGTTTATTTTCAGTCACATGAAAATAAGCAGGTGAACCAAAAATACGGATATAGTCATAATCAGAAGAAGGTTTTCCAGTCCATACCTCTATTGGTGTCTTACCCTGAACAACAGCTGAGGGTAACCGGTTGATGATGTGACATGCATAATTAACTGCTTCTGCCCAAAATGACTTGCTTAAACCCGACTGAGACAACATACATCTAACCTTCTCAAGCAAGGTTCGATTCAATCTTTCTGCAACTCCATTTTTTTATGGAGTTCCCCGAACACTAAAATGTCTCACAATTCCTTTCTCTTTGCAAACTTTAAAGAAAGGATCGGATGTGTATTCACCACCATTATCCGATCTCAAAATCTTAATCTTTCTCCCAGTCTGGTTCTCAACCATTTTCTTCCAACCCAAGAAAATGCTTAACACCTCACTCTTGTGCTTCATAGTGTAGACCCAAGACCTTCTTGAATAATCATCAACAAAGGTCATGAACCAATGTTTACCACTCAAAGAGGGAGTCTTTGTAGGACCCCAAACATCTGAATGCACATAATCAAGAATGCCCTTCGTCTGATGTACAGCAGTACCAAACTTCACTCTAGTTTGCTTCCCCAAGACACAATGCTCGCAGAAATCAAGCTTACAAGTCGTGACACCTTTTAGAAGACCTTGTTTCACAAGCCCTTGTAGAGCTTTCTCACCGGCATGGCCTAATCTCATATGCCACAGTCTAGTAGTATCTGAATCAGATGTGCCCATATTTTCAGAGACTACAGATGCTTCACCTGTTACAGTGCTTCCCTGCAATAAATACAAATGGCCACATCGAGGAGCTTTCATCACAACAAGTGCACCATAAGTAACTTTCAATGTCTGTCCATCTGAATGAAACCTGAAGCCCTTGGATTCTAAAGTACCCAAAGAAATAAGATTTTTCTTCAAATTCGGTACATACCGAACACCTGTCAACTCTTTAACCATGCCATCATGCAACTTCAAACGAACTGTACCAATCCCTTTTGTTGTGCAAGGATTGTCATCTCCCATGAACACAACGCCACCATTAAACTCTTTCAAGCTTGAAAACCAATCCTTGTGAGGAGTCATATGATGAGTACAACTCATATCCAACACCCACTTAGTAGCACAATCAAATGATGAGGAAGTGGTTAAAGCAAAATCAGAAAAATCTGTTTCAACCTCAGCAACATTAGCTTCAGAACTTTCTTTGCCTTTGGTCTTCAACCTAGGACAATCTTTCTTCCAATGGCCCTTATTATGACAAAAGGCACATTCATCCATTTCCAAAGGTTTTCTACCTTTAGAGTTTCCTCTAGGTCGAGACTGTGATTTTTTCCTACTAGAAGATGATCTTCTCTCCGATGATCTACCTCTAACAAATAAAGCTTCAGAGGTACTATCATGGTTTTTATCTCTATGCCTTATTTCATAATTCATCAAGGCATTTGACACATCTTCAAATTTTACAGTTTCTTTACCATGCATAATAGTGGTAACAAAATGCTCATAAGAGTCCGGCAAGGAATTCAACAATATTAAGGCCTTATCTTCATCCTTAATATCCTCATCTAAATTTAATAAGTCAGCAATCAACTTATTAAAAGCATCAAGGTGTCTAATCATTTTTGTACCTTCTTTGTATTGGAAGCGGTAGAGCTTTTTCTTCAAGTGTAGCCGGTTCTCTGCACTCTTCGTCATATACTTGTCTTCCAATTTTTGCCACAACACACTTGCTAATGTCTCCTGCATCACAAAATACTTCTGAGTTTTTGCAAGGCACAACCGAATTGAAGAGCAAGCCCACAAATTTAATTTCTCCCATTCCGGCTTCGACATAGCTTCCGGCTTCTCTCCCAAAACGGCAAGTAGATCTTGTTGAGCCAACACATCTTTGACCTCACATTGCCACATCCCGAAGTTGTTTGTGCCATCAAACTTTTCCACTTCAAACTTTGCATTTTGCACCGTAGTTCTTGCAAACCCGGAGCTGCTTCCAAAAGGATTTTCATCTTGCCCGTTTGACATCTTTGGCAACTAGACAGTACCCAAGAGCAACCAGTGCTCTGATACCAATTGTTGTGCTAGGACAACACCAAAACTTTTTGGAACCAAATCAAGCTAACCCACAGGAAATATATCAAATGGAATGTAAGAACAAAATATAAAAGAACACCAAGATTTTAACGAGGTTCCTCAACAGTCAGTGTAACTGGAGTATGTCCTCGGAGCAGTAGGAGCTCACCCAATAATCCACTATCAACCAAATGGGAGTTTACAAAGTGTTGTCAATCTCACAACCCAAAACCCCAATATACCCAATAACTCTCACACACCAAAGAAACAAATAGAGAGAAATATAATGAATAATTTCCTCTCTATACAAAGCTCAAAACTAATACAACAAATACAACTTTGATGTAGTGATAGCTAACCAATGAAAGAAGCAACAACTTCTCCTTCTCTGAAATGGGGCTGCGGCAGTGACTTTTTTCTTCTTTGTACTGCTCTCTGTTTCAGCTGCTATGCGGCTGCCTTTTCTTCTCTGATTTCCAAAGCAACAATTGCTGCCAAATAAAACCCTAAGTCACCCCGTGACTTCCACATGGGCCAATAAAAAAAGTTTTTCTCCAACTTCATCATTTGTCATCATCACAAAGCAAGGAACAACATCATGATGTCTCCCTTTTTTTTTTCTTTTTATTTGTTTAATAGCCAAAAAGTAATGGCCACTTGGCCACCATTCAACAGGAGGAAGTGAGCTTAGCCTCACAATGTGCTAACAATAATGTGGTTTAAATTTGTCTTTGGCGAGAATCAAACCTAAGACCTCTTACTTATAAGTAAAGAGGAATACCACTAGACCGTAGTACTAAGGCGCAATACCGTGGATTAGAATAGAAAACAAATATCTACTATTTGGTATCCATCTTGAACCCAACTTTTTGTTTTTAAAAATGATGAACGTGCTAAATTCTTAATATTCATTCTAGTCTTTTAAAAAATACTTTTTTCAACATAAGTATTTGTCTAGACCGGAAAGATATTCTCTCCGGATCTCTCCCTCCAATGCCCATGGATCAAGTGATTTAGGCTTTTGAAATTTGATCAAACGGCTAAAAATTATTATAACTTTTAAAAGTTTTTACAAACTTCTTTGTTTTTAGCAGTTGGATCAAATTTTAAAGGCTCGGATCACTTGATCTCTAGGTTTTGGAGGGAGAGATCCAGAGAGGATCTCTTTTTGTCTAAACCCAATCATACATCATCGACCCGTGCAATTAAGGCCGTTGAAGGAGCAGAGTTCTAGACCGTTGGATGGGAGAGTAGTTAAGGTATTTTTTTTACTTACTGTTAAGGGACAATATTGTATTTTTTATTATCTCTTAATAATGTATTAAATTGTCATTTATTGTTACGGTCTACTGGTATTCCTCTTCACTTGTAAGTGAGAAATCTTAGGTTCGATTATCGCTAAAGGCGAATTTGAATCATATTATTGCTAGCCCATTGTGAGGTTATGTTCACCTCCTCCGCCTTAATGTAGATAATAGTGTTTGTTAAAAAAACATATTAAATTGTCTTGACATTTTTTTTTTATGTGAGATAAATGGAGTGTAAAGTATATCCCCAAATTGGAAGCAAAGGGTACTGTTAAAGTTGATTTGGGATTCTTGGGACGTGGACATTTAGGTTATAGGACAAAGCTTCAAGGAGTTGAAAAGAACAATACTTGACTACTTAAAGATGAGTAGGAATTCTTACTCAAAACTCTTAGTATTTTAATCGTAGAGCTTTGTGTTTATGATCAGAACCATTCATACTATGAATCACATTGTAAAGATCATCTCTGCAAAAAATAAATTAAAACTAAGGTCGTTTAGTCAATCTATTATAGCAAATACATTTGGTAATGCTTTTACCAATACCATTTATTTGTTTTTAAACAATTTGATGACTAAACGACCTTTGTTTTAATTGATTTTTTGCAGAGGCGATCTTTTATGGTGATTTATAATATGAACGGTTCTGATTATAAACTCAAAGTTCTATAAATTGACGAACAATTTTAAAATTTTTTAAGTAGGAGTTTTTACTCATCTTTAAGTAGCCAAGTATTCTTCAATTGAAAACTACTATAGAGTTTTCTCATTAAACTTTGGGATGCATGTTGGATGAGAAGAAAAGTTTGAATGGATGATGATGTTGACATTCTGGTTAACAAAGAGGACCAACACGTGGTAAGTGATGGTATTTGTTGATCACCCTAAAAACAATCATATGATGATACTATATGAACATTTCAAATGTTAAACTAATCTAGTTTAATATAAAGGAAAAATATTATTGTTCTATGCCGTCTCATATAAATGTTATAAGCTTAAATGATAAGTCCAAGGAATATGTAATTGGGAGAATGTGATCTAAAGAAGTTAGATTCATAAGACCATTCTCTTTCGTATACATATCCTAAACATTCCTGATCATAGGATTGCCAATTGGGCATTGGCAATCCGTTAAGATTAGTACGTGCTATGTCTTCTCTTAGGGAGAGTGACTGGTCTCAAATCATTGGTGTGACTGACACCAAGACAAGCATGTAGGTGCTCAATAGAGAATGAGTCCACTGAACACGATCAACAAGGAGTTCTCATGCTCATATCACATGAGAACTCATGGTTGGGATAATGCAAAGTAGTCATTTGATTTGAGGCATCATAATTGTCTTGTGGTTAGGTCCTTGATCTTTGACTATGTCAAAGTCACTCCATCAGAGGGTGTCCACGACATAATTGGGGTTAAGCCACTTAGCCATGGACGCAAGTGAATGCGCAACAAAGGATCTCTAACCTTCAAACCATTTGAGGGAGAATACTCTATGATATGTTTGCCAGAGTATGAATGAGATTTAGGAAGTCGTTCCAAATCACATTCAAGGTAATCATATAAGTAAATGAATCACATTAGATAGTAGACATGAATAAGCAATCAAACCAAACAATGTGGTCAAGGGTATTGTATTAGAGAAAGACCGTATTACATTGTAATCCTAAACTGAATAGGTTCTCCACCTCTTCTGATTAGCTTGGGTAGCCATGATATACTGCTAGGTGTCACACATGGTTTGTGGAATCCCTAAAGGTGTGTAATCACTAAAGGGAGAATTGAAAATAATTTTCAATTCACAATCGATTTGAAGAGTTCTAATCATCCACTGCCTCGTTAAAAGGAACCTAATGGATCGTACACCGTGTAAGGTAAAGGTTGAAGAAATAACAGAGATGAGTAAGGATAATTAAATGGTTTAATTATTTATGGCTAGAATTAATTAATATGTTAATTAATTAAACGAATAAGTTCGTTATAGACCTCGGGTTAGTTTTGGGCCGCAAGGCCCAATGAGATTTGAATGTCAAGCCCATTAACATAAGTTGTATGACAACTTATTGACTTAAGACCCAAAAGGGCCCAACAACCCATAGCTTTAAGGAGGCCGGCCATATAGAGAAAGAAAGGAGGCTTTGGTTCTTTTAGTCACTTAATTGAAGGGACTATATAAAGGACTTTATAACCATTTCATCATTAGGGTTTTCTTTGAGGAGATTAGAGAGAACATAAGCTCTCATTTTCTCTCTAAGAGGCCGGCCACCCTAGAGGAAATTAGCTAGCAATCTTACTTCCTCTAGGTCACTCATCTCTTCATCAATGCTCTCCTTGGTGTGGAGACTTAGAGGTTCTCTATTTTGGAAACTTAGAGAATCCATTGTACCATCCACATCCAAGAATTCCATGGAGCTAAGAAGTAAGGAATGAAGGCTCTATCTCTTGGGTGATTAGCATTTGCTTATGCAAAGAGGAATCTACAAAGGTACAATATTTCTCAACTCAATTTGTTCTTGAGTTGAGTCTTGGTTCACCATAATTACTAGGCCTTGAATTTCATGGGTAAAGTTTTATTTTTGAGTGCATACAAGCATGATTCTGCCTTTTAATTGTTAATTGCATGCATAAATGTTGCTCAAATGAACTAGTTTTCACAAATATTTCCTTCAGTTCTCACTCATATGTTATTAAACCGTCTTATGTGTTACTTCCTGGACAAAAAACCACTAGACAGATACAAGTACTCTCTAGAAGGAAAGATGCGGTACCCCATTGCGAATAATGTATACCACTCATCGACTTTCATCAAAATATTGTGCACTTTTTCAATAAATGGAAACAATTAAAATACCTACCAAAGTGGAAAATGAGCCTTGAGAGATTTGAAATGGACAGAGGCAATGCAAATTGAGATGGAGGCGTTATAGAAGAACAAAACATGGAGTGTGGTTACACTCCTCAAGGGAAAGAAATTTGAGGGATGCAAATGGGTGTTTACCATCAAACATAAGGCGGATGGGATGATCGATAGATAAAAGGTAAGATTGGTAGCCAAAGGGTATATACAAACCTTTGGAGTTGACTATCAGGAAACATTTTCTTCGATTGCAAAAATGAATACAATCAGATTCTATTATCTCTTGCTGCTAACCTGGATTGGCCACTGAGACAGTTTGATGTGAAATGTGTTTTTGCATGGGGATTTAGAGGAAGAGGTGTATATGGATTTTCCACCAGGATATGGCACTAATAACTCCAGTGGAAAAGTGTGGAGACTTCAAAAGACATTATATGGGTTGAAACAGTCGCCGAGAGCTTGGTTTGAGCAATTCACTCAAGCTATGAAGAAGTATGGACACCGACAAGCAAACTCAAATCATATTGTGTAATACCAAGATTATTTATAAATATGTGATTTAATTATGAAATTCAAATGGGGGAAAATGTGAAATCCCGTTCCTGAATTTTATTATTAAATATTTTGTAGTTGTAATCGGAATCACGACGTATTTATATTTACGCCATAGATTTGTACGATAAGTGAAAAGATGAAAATGCCCTTAGTTGGCTAAACAGAATTATACGAGGTGTATTTTATCCTTATATGCTTCATCGTATTTCTTGGCATATTTGGATAGAGGGTGATCCTGCGAGTACGTAGGATAAAATTGTTCATGAAACGGAGTTATAACGAATGAGATATAAACGAACAAAGGTAAGGGCAAAATGGTCATTTGACCACTTATCTAGAAGGCTCTAGCTTTGCTGAAGCAACCATCTGTGATGCCATGTGTGTGGTTGTGATGGAGAGAGGAGAGAAGAAAAGAGAGAAATGAGAGAGTGAGCTGGCCAATGGGGAGAAAAGGAAAGAAGGGGAAATGAGGGAAAGGAGAAGGAGGGAATCAGATCCCTCGACCCGTTTCCATTTGGGCCCCGACCTGACGAAAACCATGGAATTCGACGGTTTCTCAGGCCAAATTCCGGCTAATTGCACCGAGACACCACTAGGAAAGTTATCCCCGACCTCTCCTCTTCCATTTTCATAAAAAACCCGAGTCAATTTGGCCTGGGTTTCATGAAGAACTCTCTTGCGAGTTCATGGGGTGCACGGCGGCGATCCGCCATTTTTGAAGGTAGTACAGTCGACCACCACCACCAATAGACTTCCCTTAACCTTAGGAACAAGTCTCATGCATTGGTTGATGAGTTGGACTTCGTTTTGGCGTCGAATCGAGAACACCCCATTTCTATTTTGCTAAAAGTATAGTTTGTTATTGAAACTTTGGTTTTAATAGACCGTTTAGGCAGAAACATTATTCATATGACTGCGCTTTGTTTATACAAATATTGCAGTACTACTTGCGATTCCAGAAAGGAGCTATCAATAGCTTGATTGAGAAAGCCATTGTTCAAGCTGGGAGAAAGGGTGTCAAAGTTATAAGTCTCGGCCTCTTGAATCAGGCCAGTTTCTACCTACCAATATCTGAGTAAATTATATATGGTCATAGTCTCCTTAATTTTGTATCTGAATTCACTTTCTAGTCTTTAAGTCTAATTCTTGTTCAGGAGGTCCACTTATATATTATGCAAAATAGATGCATGAAACCCACCCCACCAATCTATTACTTTCTAATTTTAATGACTAGTACTTTTTTATTTATTTGTTTATATTTATTAACTTCCGGTTCTAGGTTTTTTTTTTTGTTTGGAAACTTCTGGTTCTAGTAAAAAAGCCGAATCAAATTTTGAGATCAACTATTTGTTTTGTCAAAGAAAAATGGTTCACAACCAATTTTTCTGTAATAATATAAATAATAATAAGTGCGGTGGCACGAATTCTATCTAACTAGTATCCATTGGTTTTGCATACCGAACACCTCATGACTAATTACCCTTTTATCTTCCACTACTTTCTGATTGCAAACTGTTGCATGCGGGGTGAGGAGGTGCATATAGATATGGTGGTCTCTATGTTAACAGACATCCTCATCTCAAAATCAAGGTTGTGGATGGAAGTAACTTAGCTGTTGCTGTAATCCTAAACAGCAGTCCAAAAGGGACAACCCAAGTTGTTCTTAGAGGCAACCTCACAAAGGTTGCTTATGCCATTGCCTATGCTTTTAGCCAGAAGGGTATCCAGGTAAATATATATATACACACACACACACACATATTACTTATATGTATCAAATTCATATGTCATGCCTCTAGCTCCCAAAAAAAAAAAAAAACTTTTGTACAAGTACATTCTTAGAAAGCCACAATCATTTTGTCGTGTTAGATTCAATATCACTTATTAGGAGATGTATCTTTTTTTTTTTTTTTTTTTTTTTGAGTAAAGCTACATACATTAAGTCTTATCAACTTATCATCATTCCTATATAAACTTTCTTACATGATGTGAGATCACTGATATATTATGAGATCATGTAAAATGACTCATACAATGTTACAAAGTTTGGTGTAAAAGTTGAGATTAGACTTAGTGTTTGTATCATTGCTATTTTACTCATCTTCTATCTGTATTGCATTTATTTCAGGTAGCTACATTACACCGAGCTGAGTATATGAAGCTCGCCAAATCGTTGAGTGCCACTGAAAGTAGTTTGGTTCTTGCAGCAAGTTACGCACACATGGTTATGTGCTCGTCGTTAGAGGAAAATGAGTACAAAATGACTATTTTTTTTTGTAAGATTGATAACAATTAACTTTTTTTATATATTATATTGGAATTTCTGCTAATGGAACTTTTCAGATTGAGTAATGCTATGGAGACTAAATTTGTAGAAAAAGTTTTTTAAAAAAGGACATGGAAGTTGATGATTGGTTTATTACTTACACGTTGATAAACGCGCTTATTGTGAAACCCCACCCCCACCCCCACGCCCACCCCCATTCTTAAATTGTATTTTCACATTGTCCCTGAAAGTTTATAAAACGTGTAAGTTGGTCCTTTATCTTATACCCAATTTGGATCTAAACATTAGGTCCTCTCCCTTTGATAACACTCTAAGACCAACACTATGAGTAACTCAGAGAAGAACCAGAAAACTGAGAAGAAAGATTAAAGAAAGAGAGAAATAGCGAAGAGAGAAATTGTATTGATCTTTGGAATTGACTAACTGAATTACAATATGTGTTCTCTGCTATTTATAAGCCAACATACAGTCTTAGCTAGCAAGCTTTATCTTTTAACTAACTAACTAACTATAAACTGATTTGGTATTCTAACCGTTGATTGAAGTAATGAGTTGGCACTCCATCTAACCATTGATTTATCTCAGTCAACATCCCCCTCAATCGTGGCTGGGGTACTCAGCCTAAGATTGTAACAATGTCGAAGAAAAGCTGGACTGTGCAAACCTTTTGTAAGAACATCGGCAGTTTGATCCTCAGTTGGAATGTACACCACTTATAGATCTCCTTGTTGAACACGTTCTCTCACAAAGTGAAAATCCGTGTCAAGATGTTTTATTCGAGAATGAAACACAGGATTCGCAGTAAGAGCTATGGCAGACATATTATCGCAATGAATTGTAGGAGGTAAAGACAAAAACACTTTGAGATCCTTCAGTATTCCCCTCACCCAAGCAACATCAGCTGCAGTGTGAGCAAGAGCCTTATATTCAGCATCTGTTGAACTCCTCGAGACTGAGCATTGTTTCTTCGATTGCCAAGACACGGGATTGTTACCCAGATACACTATATAGCCTGTTATCGACCTTCTAGTGTTGATATCAGCCGCCCAATCAGCATCGGAAAACGCAGTTAATGTTGTTACTTTCGCTGCTGAATATAGGATCCCATGATGTTGTGTGCCTTGAAGATATCGGAGTATGCGTTTTACTACTGCATAATGCATTTCCGTTGGAGACTGCATAAACTGACATACTGTATTAACAACATATGCAATATCTGGCCTAGTAAAGGTCAAATACTGCAACGATCCTACAATACTCCTGTAAAGAGAAGGATCTGTCATCAAAGAGCCCTCGAAAATTACCAGTTGATCATGAGGTTTGCATGGAGTAGTTGCAGGTTTACATGAATCCATACCAGCCTTATGAATCACATCTCTAATATACTTGGACTTATTTATAAAAATATCCCCATTGTCCTTATAAGAAATCTGCAATCCAAGGAAGTATGTTAACTGTCCTATATCTTTGAGTTCAAACACCTCAGATAGCTCATCAATCATCTTCTGAATTTTGACTGAGTTTGAACCTGTCAATATGATATCATCAACATATAGGAGGAGAATAACAATGTCACTATCATCTTTCTTGATGAATAAACTAGTATCGGAAGCTGAAGCTTGAAAATTCATAGCTGCCAAATAAGATGTAAACTTGGAATTCCACGCCCTTGGAGCCTGTTTTAGGCCATATAATGACTTGATTAATTTGCAGACATGAGTGGGATATGATGCATCTACAAACCCTTGTGGTTGTTTCATGTAAATTTCTTCTTGTAAATCACCATGCAAGAATGCATTTTTAATATCAAGCTGTCTAAGTTGCCAATGATTGGTTGCTGCTAAAGCCAACATGATTCTCACAGTAGTATGTCGAACCACTGGATTGAAAGTATCTAAGTAGTCAATGCCTTGCTCTTGAGAGAACCCTTGAGCCACAAGCCTTGCTTTATACCTAGAAACACTACCATCAGGATTTTTCTTCACTTTATATACCCACTTGCTTCCAACAATTGACCTGTCACTTAGAGATGGTACTAAAACCCAAGTGCCTTGACTCCTGAGTGAGTCATATTCTTCTTGCATTGCTTGCTGCCATTGTGGTAATAAAGCAGCCTTCCTGAATGTGGTTGGTTCTGTGGCATCAGTAATCGCAGACACAAAACTATAGCCTCCCCCAAAATGATCTTCTGTGGTTAGCTTTAGAGATTGGAGTTCAGGAAATGATGCAATGAATGCACTATAATCTTGTCTCTGAATAACACCACTTTTCAATCGTGTAACCATTTGGTGGACAGAACCAACATTATTTATATCAGTAGAATTTGCAGTATTAATGGATGATTCACTTTGTAATGAAAAAGGTAAAACTACCTGAAGTTGTGAATCCGTGTGGACAGGCAACATGGATGATGTACCAGAGTGATGATGAGAAGTGTTTTGAGCTTGATATTGTTGTGAGTCCAAAACTGATTCCCTTGACTCCCTTGACTGTGTACCCGTGTCACTATTTGTAGCTGATATAGTGAGACTCGGAGATGAAGATTGCAGTTCAACATCATTGATAGCATGTGATCCTGAATTTTCCTCTTGGATACTAGACACTGGAATAGGTACCTAAATAGCTATATGATTCTGATGTGAACTTGAAGAACCACTTGAATGAACACCCTTTAAAACAGACGAATGTTTAAAAGGATAGACATCCTTATCATGTATTACATGCCGTGAAATAATGAATTTCCTACTAAGAATATCATAACAGATCACACATTTGTATCCCATTGCAAATCCAAGAAAAACAAACTGCTTTAATCTCGCTTGCAACTTATTTTGATTGTAAGGCCTGAGATATGGATATATTGCTGTCCCAAACACCTTAAGATTATGTATTGCAGCATTTTCACCAAATAAAATCTGATAAGGTGACTTGTTATCCAATCCTGTGCATGGCATCCTATTTATCAAGAATGCAGCATATGAACAGGCATGATACCAAAATATAGCAGGAATTGAACCGTCTGTCATTAAACTCAAAACAGTTTCAGCCAAATGCCTATGTTTTCTCTCTACAACTCCATTCTGTTGAGGTGTGTAAGGACATGAAATCTGATGTGTAATACCTTTTTGATCAAAAAAACTCTTCATCACATTATTGACATACTCTCCACCACCATCAGTTTGCAGACATTTAATTGAGCTATTAAACTGAGTGTTATCAAACGCATGAAACGTTGCAAAAATCTGAAACACATCTGATTTATTGATCATTGGAAAAATCCATACAAAACGGGAAAAATCATCTACAAAGCTGACATAGTATCTATATCCCTCTATAGATTTTTGAGGTGATGGACCCCAGACATCCGAATGTATCTTTTCAAATCTATGTGTTGTTTTAACTTGCTTTACAGAAAAAGGCAGTCTACACAATTTCCCTGAAATACAAGCTGAACACATAGTAGAACAAGGATCTTTATGAACAGATACACCTGCAGTCTTCAACATGATAGACAATACTTCCTCAGATGGATGTCCCAATCTCTTGTGCCAAACTGAACTTCTCACTTTCTTCCCAAGAAATGCACTACACTTCTCCAATTTTGCAGCAAATGAACTTCTGAAAACAGATGCTGGTATCTTGAACAATTCCCCATCATCACTCTTTCCTTGGTACAAAATCACCCGAGTTGCCTTGTCCTGGATAAAAAACACCAAATCATCACAAATAAACCAACAACCATTATCTCTACATAATTTCTTGACTGATAACAAATTCATTGCAAGAAGTGGGACATGCAGTACATGATTCAACACAAAAGTATGAGTATCAGTAATAAGTTTAGATACACCAATGTTTTTGACAAGCAAACCTTCTCCATTTCCTATTGTGATTTTTGATTCACCATTGTAAGGAGTGACTTGGTTAATATGCTCAAGATTAGCTGTGATATGATGACTTGCACTTGTGTCAACTACCTATGTATCGGCATTAGAAAACCCATGAATACTTTGAGCTACTTGTGTTGAATTTGATGACTGAGCTGCCATTCCCGCAGGTGTTGGATTCAATGACTGAGGTAGAGGAGGTCCTTGATAAGAATAATTGTTCCTGTGATAGCATTGTATAGCCGTATGACCTTTCTTGCCACAGATTTGACAAAAAACTGGCCCCTTGAAGACTTGATCACTGTCAGTCCTATAGTAGCAATTTGGTGCAGTATGACCCCTTTTTGAACAAATCTGACACTCTGGAGATATAGCAGCCTTGTAATTTGTATTACCGTGCCAATTACTTCCTTGTCGAAAACCACTTCCACCCGGCAGGTTGTTAGAACTACCATACTGACCTTTTTGATTGTCAACTGATCCATTGGAACTATTTGAACCATTAGAATCACTGAAACCATAAGATCTATTCCCAAAATTAGAATAGGACCTGGTATTGTTATTAGGACCATTGAACCGCCTGTTATTGTTGAAATTCAATCTCTGTTGAAAAGATCTCCCACCATTTCCAGCAAAACAGAATCCACCATTAAAACTGCTTGAACCATTAAATCTCTGTGAATGAGAACTTTCACCTTGTTCAAATGACTGATAGCGGCCTTGACTTCCTTGGCCATGTGTCGAATCACCACGAACATACATTGCCGACATTGTCCCAGCAATATTAGTCAATCTTGTTTCAAGAGAACCCTCAACTCCAATCAATTGAGCCCTGAAATCCTTTAGAGATATAGATGTATCTCGAGCAAGAATTATAGTTTTAATGACTTCATACTCTGGTGGCAACCCTGATAACACCGCAATCATCAAATCATTCTCAGTAATCCTCTCCCCTGCAACTACAAGTTGATCTTTAATAACCTTCAGTCTCAGCAAGAATTTATCAACCGATTCAGACCTTTTTTGAGCAGTGTGAAATTCAGTTTTTAACTGATTGATCCTCACTACAGAAATAGAGGCAAATCTTTCTTGTAAACTTTCCCAAGCTTCTTGTGCAGTCTTGCATCTTATCACATGATCCATAACTTCATCACTAAGAGTAGCAATGAGTAAGCTTAGTAACGCTAAATCTTTCTGTATCCATTGTTTATAAGCCTGAGTAATCTCCTTTGTAACACCTCATTCAGGCGTAATACAATACTTCGGTGGACATTGTGATTCCCCATTGAAGAAATCAAACAGATCATACCCACGAAGAACAGATGAAAACTGATAGTTCCATTTGACAAAATTATCTTCTTGCAATTTCACAGTAATCATACCAAGTAACCCTTCAATCTTGACTGAATTCATAGCCATTGTAACAAAAAATAACACTCAACAATCAACAAACTTCTGAATCTTGATACACAAAACACACTTCACACTGCTGGCTTCGGCCTTTTTATGCAGTACACAACTTAACAAGCAACAATTTTCATTCTTTCAATCTTCAACACTTTGACAATCACCAATCTTTCAACTAAATTTCACCACCAATTACAATTATTTCACACCAAGCAAATCATATATTTCACTGCGACATTTCATCAAACAGTTCATCTACAACTTCAAGAACAGAAAATACAATCGAAGAACGAAAATACCAGATTTCCAGAAACTCCCCAGTAAGCATCTCAGTCGGCCTGATACACAAAACTGCAACGGAAGAATCCCAAGCGATCGTCCTAGGCTCTGATACCATGATAACACTCTAAGACCAACACTATGAGTAACTCAGAGAAGAACCAGAAAACTGAGAAGAAAGATTAAAGAAAGAGAGAAATAGCGAAGAGAGAAATTGTATTGATCTTTGGAATTGACTAACTGAATTACAATATGTGTTCTCTGCTATTTATAAGCCAACATACAGTCTTAGCTAGCAAGCTTTATCTTTTAACTAACTAACTAACTATAAACTGATTTGGTATTCTAATCGTTGATTGAAGTAATGAGTTGGCACTCCATCTAACCATTGATTTATCTCAGTCAACATCCCTCTCTTTAGCTGCCACGTGGCAGCCCACTAACCCACTATCTCTCTTTTTCTTTCTTTCTTTCTCTCTCTCTCTCTCTCTCTCTCTCTCTCATCTCTCACTCTTTCAGCTCTCTATCTTTCTCACTCACTCTCATCGTTCCTCGATCTCTCTCTTGGACCCTCTCATTTCCCCCTTTCCCGATTGACACCCACACACCCACCGTCACACTCGAGCCACCCCGACGATGGCACAGTACCCTTATCACCCTCTTAGACTTCCACTTTCACCCTTCATCATCTTTGTGGAACTCGATGAAGCCCAAAAACCTAGAAACCCAGGAGACCTCCAGCAAACTCCCCTGGGTTTTGAGCCAGATTCCGACCGTCTTCAGCTTTTCCAATGCAAACCAAAGGTACCAAAACTCTCCCCTCGTCTCTAATTTCATTTTGACACCTAGATCGGAGTCTAGGGTGATAAGTCACGGTCGACCAGAGCTGGGGAAGCTCCGGCATCCTCTCTATCTAAATTGGGCCTTCAAGTCGTTGCATTTGAGCCTAAGCCTTAAGGCAGCCCAAACCCAAACCCTTACCTCTTAGGCCTACGGGTTATTTAGAACTCGGGCTTAGGCCCTTTTAAACCCAAACCCTTTTATGTTTATTTATTTTATTTCATTTTATAATCCAAAATCAATCGGGCCAGGCTTTAATGCCCAGCCCAATTGGAAACCCTAAACCTTTTCGGTCTCAGGCCTTAGGGCAGTATAGGCTTGGGTTTTCGGGCCTTTGCATCTAACCCGTTGAAACCCAACTCATTAGACCTTTGGGCCGGGCTTTCAAGCCTAAGCCGTTTGACCTAGAACCTTTAGACCCCAAGCCCTTGGGCAATCCACCCTGGGCCTTCAGGCCGGTAGCGCAAGCCCAACCTGGTTTGACCCAAAACCCTTTGACCTAGCCCAATTGATCGCATCAGTTTGATTGACCCGGTTTGACTTGAATCGATCTGACTTGACCTGGACCTGTTGACTTTGACTTGGTCAACAGTCATCGTTGACTTTGAGTTTGACCAGTCAACGATCAACGTTGACTTTTGTTGATTTTTTTTCGGGTTTTGTTCGGGACCCCTCCTAGGGTAATTTCGACGTTCTGGACCCGTTTTGATGTTCTTTTTCCCAAATTCAATTGTTTGAATAAAGTCTTATTAATAGGACCCCTTTATGTGCTTAGGTGCATTTATTATAGCGTTTCTGTCTTCGCTAGTTTGCGTAGCTCTTCGGCGGTGAAGTATCTGTGAGTGGACCCTTTCTAAAATGCATGTTTTAATAGTAGAAATGCATACATGAAAAGCATGATTTAATGATCACGTTTTAGATAACGTTTTATGAGTAAATTGGATTTACCTTATATGATTATCATGCTTACTTAGATTATTTTGGAATACCTTATTTTCTATCGAACCCATGTTCTTTGTAGGATATCTGATGGATGATGATATACTATTTAGAACATGTTTTTACACACTTCTTTATCGTATAGATGATGGATGACTTTATACTATGAAGATGTTTTTGAGATATATGTACCTATGTTTGGAAAGACTATATTCAATGGTTTTGTTCGTATCTAGTGGTCACTGTTCTGCTTTTGGGCGATGTTACTTATATTGCTTTCTGGAGGGCGTGTGTAGGGCACTGTTTTGTGCATATGGAAGATGATACTTATAATGCCTTTGGGCGGGCGTGTGTAGGGCACTATTCTGTGCAGAAGAGAGATATTGATACCACTAGTTAACATACTATATACGAGATATGTTTTATGGCATGCTAGGGTTTTGGAAACCTATTACATATTATGCTATTAGTTTTCATAAAACTTTGGGGGTTAGTATGTTGAATAAATGCTTTATTATATATATCAACTTGGTCCACTTATATTTGTTTTGCGCCCCCTCAGGATTTAGAATCGAGGCGTACAATCCCAGCGTCAAGGCATTTCATCATTGGCATCTTCGAGTCTTCTCGTTGTAGGACCCATCCTCTTATTCATTCAATTTTATATTTTTTCTTTTTAGTGTTCTAGTTAGTTGTATGCTTTGAACACGTTCCTCATTTGTATATTAATTATATTTAAATTTATAAGACTTATTTATTATTGTTCTCATGCATTCTAAATGGCTTACATCATCTTCGGGTGTCGGCCAGCACGTGGCCATCTCGATGTTCTAAGGACATCGGGATCGGGGCGTGTCACTTATTCTTATTGGTGACACATCATTTAATTTGTAAATTTGGTCCTCAAATTTGGTCTCCCTAGCATTACTTTTCGAGTAATGATAGGGATACCAAATTTGTAGACAAAGTTTTGAAAACTAAAGGACATGGAAGTTGATGATTCGTTTATTATTTACACGTTGATAAACGTGCTTATTCTTATTAGTGACACATCATTTAGTTTGTAAATTTAGTCTTCAAAATTTGGTCTTCCTAGCATTACCCTTTCGAGTAATGCTAAGGAGACTAAATTTGTAGACAAAGTTTTGAAAACTAAAGGACATGGATGTTGATGATTGATTTATTACTTATAGGTTGATAAACATACTTATTCTTATTGGTGACGCATCATTTAGTTTGCAAATTTAGTCTTCAAATTTGGTTTCCCTAGCATTACCTTTTCGAGTCATGCTAGGAAGACTAAATTTGTGGACTAAAGGACATGGAAGTTGATGATTGGTTTATTATATATACGTTGATAAACGTGCTTATTCTTATTGGTGACACATCATTTAGCTTGCAAATTTAGTCTTCAAATTTAGTTTCCCTAGCATTACTCGAAAAGGTAATGCTAGGGAGACTAAATTTGTAGACAAAGTTTTGAAAACTAAAGGATATGAAAGTTGATGATTGATTTATTACTTACACGTTGATAAACGTACTTATTCTTATTGGTTACACATCATTTAGTTTGCAAATTTAGTCTTCAAATTTGGTCTCCCTAGTATTACCATTTCGAGTAATGCTAGTAAGACTAAAGTTGTAGTCAAAGTTTTGAAAACTAAATGACATGAAAATTAATGATTGGTTTATTAGTGACAGGTTCATAAACATGTTTATTGTTATTGGTTAGTTGGAGATGGATTGACTGAAAAAAGAACAGTTGAGTGCACCAAGAGGAACATTATTTGTTCCCTTCTCTCAACTACCACAAAAAAAAAAAAAAAAACTGCGCAAAGACTGCTTCAACCACCACACTCCAGCGATGAAGATTCCCACATCTCTTGAGAATGTTCACTCTTGTGAGGTAAGCAATTAATTAATAACTAAAATAATAATAATTTTTTAAATTTCTTTGCCCTATTTTTTCTGTTTAATTAGAAAATTAGATTGATATATATTTTCATATAAATTTTTTTTTAATCTCAGAATTGGTTGCCCAGAAGGGTGATGAGGGCATGGCGTATAGCAGGCATAGTGCATGCCTTGGAAGGTTGGAAGGAGCATGATTGTGATAACACCATGTCCAACACAGAAAATTTGGCAAGCAAGTCTTCGACATGGCTTTCACCCTCTTGTCGTCACCACTCAACCGATGTGATTATCTGTGACTTCATGAAAATGTTGTTAGCTTGCTATAGACAAGTTTTCATGCCGCATTAACTGTTAGTTATCATAAATAAACTATCGGACCTCTTGTTTCATTGTATTATATGATCAGTTGTGTTATCTACACTATTATTAAGATAACATTCCTTGTCAACTTTTTACCTTTTTTTTCTTATTTTGCCCTCATTTTTTATACACAATATTTACATAAGGCGGACAAAACAATAATTTTGTACATTTTGAGAAAATGACAATTATATCCCTATTTTTCCTATTTTATCCTCAATTTTTTTTTTGAGAAAATGACAATTATATAACTATTTTTCATATTTTACCCTCACTTTTGATACACAATATTTACATAAGGCGGACAGTAATTATGTAATATTAAGAAAAAATATGCACTTATTAAAAGAAACTGTCTCATCATCATTATCCATACTTTTTTTAAAATTTTAAAAACTAATTACACTCCTTAATAAAAATCCCTTGTATATGTGTAAGAGAAGAGACTTTGTCAATCTTTTCTAAAATCCCTTGTATGTACTTATTTATTTCTCAAATTACCATTATGTAAGAACAGCCTGACATAATAGATAATCAAGTAAACTAGAAGTTATTTTAATTAAATAAACAAAGATCTCTTCCCAATTTATCTTTTTATTTGTCAATCCCCTATTTTATTACTCATCTTCGTTACCATGCAATAACATAATTTTCAATGGAGAGATGCAAATATGAGTTGTATTCTAACGAAGAGTCTCATTTATTTTTCTCTCTGACAACTAGAGGGAAACACCTCCTAAGATGTAAATACATATTTTTATTCACATCTGTCGGCGAAGATAATTTACATTCTGTCATTGGACATCTCCGATCAAGAACAATTAAAATAATTAACATGTCATAGGTGTTTTGCATTTTCCATTGAGGAAGCGCTAACTACGACCATTTTTCTGTTATGCGCGCAATAACTATTTTACATACATGCATAGTAGCATGTGCTACGATTGCTAGTATGTATTAGATAAGCTTGGTCTCATGTTCTTTTTTCTTTTAAAGGGATAGTGAGAATAGAGAATTGAACTTAGAACCTTGAATGCAGAGATAAGTATCCTTAGTTACTTGACTTAAGTCTCTTGCAACTTGGTCTTATGTTCATGCTGATTATTTGGTTGCTCTAGAAATTAAGAATGCAAAGTTGGTCATGCAGTACGAATATAAAGTGCTTGTATTGTATCAATTTGCTAACTCAAACCATGCACGGATGAATACAAACTTTCACAGTATTTTGTTTTAAGTATAAAAAACTTTGTGTTTGCTTTTCTTTTTGTTTTTGGTTTTTAACTTATAGTTTTGTTTGCTTTTAATTTGTATTTCAGTTATTTAGGAATGAAGCAAAATTTTCCTTTTTTAGTACCAAAGGATGAAGTTATCATTGCCAATCGTAGAAGATGGTACACGTACTTCCTATTCCTTTAATCAACCAATTTCTCCTTAATTTCTTTTTGTTTGGTGGAATAATTAACGTTTAGAAACTCAGCATTCTTGCATGTGCTCAAATATATATTAATTTGATATGAAGATCTACATAGATGAACACCCGCTCCCTCCAATTTTAATTACTACAAACCCATAGAGAGAAAGAGATGGCATTGATCATTCAGAAGAGTCATCTGTGGCTGATCGAATTAATGGGTTTGATGGGCAAAATAACAAGCTTCATAACCACCACAACAATCATCTTTGTCATCCATCTTTACGAAAAGTTTTTCAAGCAGATCACTATGTTCATTTATCATAGAAATCCTTGCAGCAAGGACAGTACTAGTATTGCCCCATACTGTGTTGTGTGCCTCCAAGAGGTGATACATGGCCAAAGGTACCGAAAGTTGCCGATATGCAACCATTGCTTCCATGTTTCTTGTATCGATACATGGTTCCTATCACATTCTACGTGCCCGCTATGCAGAACTGATCAGGTCTTGTTTGTTCATAAGCGATATCAGCAGCCTCTCTTCCACCTATTTTTCTCTTTCATCAAGTTTGCAATTTTTTCTAGGGAAAACACGTTGTCATCTCAACTTTGAGATTACCATTGCTATATGATCAATAAATCTAAAGAGGTTGGAAGTTTTTTTTTTTTTCATATCTATCCGCCTCTAATCCGAAAGATCTGATTATTGTATTAATTACTGTGATAATTAGCATAAAGTCGCTGTTTTAATAGTTTGAGTTCTATGAGCAGAAAAGCAGGCCCCAAAGTGTTGGATATAGACACCATCATCTCCAGAAGGCAAAAACTATACTTGAAACTAATCCTCTAATTGGAGCTCAAGGACTTTGAGACAATTTACCTATCATACGGACTGCAACTTGCCGACGTGAAGATTCAGTAACTCTTGCGGGACTGTCCTCCTTGACTACTGTGACACCATCATGATTACTCGCCAGACTTTTCTCTTTTGCTTCATTCAAACTAGCAGTCTTCTGCTTCACAAGGCTAAGTCGAGAGCTAATTGAAGATTCAAATTGGCGGGCTTTCTCATTGGGAATGCCAACGGATGCCAGACGTATAAAGTGCATTCTTTATGAATAACAGCTTCTATTTGATTGTTCGCTAGACTTTTCTCCTTGTATCACAACATACTAAAGATTTGTGGAACACGAAATTTGCTAACCTATCGCATCAAAAGTGCACAGTTGTATGGAACTTCGTGGCAGTGGTCCGAAAGAATACCTTGCACTTTTTGTAACCGATTTCATAAGCTGAGTAGCAAGTAACACAACACTTTAGGAATCAACATGAACATGAACATCACTAACTTGTCACAGCAGAAGTGTGCAGCTGTCTGGAGGTTCATGTGTAATAACCCAAAGGGTTGTTCTGCGTTTGGTAGTGTGTAAAACTCCTGGGTTGTGTAGCATGTCGGCAACGGATAAAGTTTTATATGTACACACAAACTGCTAACCTTTCATAAGAATGTGCACTTGTATGAGTTTTTATGGTTAACTACATGAAAGGCAAGCCGTAGGCAGTATTCTGGAATTCATAGGCTATCTGGTGTAATGACAACGACTTTAGAGTTCTAGGATACTACAAGATCGCTAGTTGGTCACATCCAGGATGCTCATTGCGAATGCTAGCTGGTCATATCAAGGATGGTTAACTATGTTGAACCTTTGTGTGTAGCCGAAGCTAGGATTCCATATCTATATAGAGATCGCCTGTGTGTCACGCCAAAGATGCTTAGTTGCAGATGCTAGCTGGCCATATCAAGGATGCTTGATCGAGATGTTCCTCCATTAGTAGAGGGAACATTATTTCGTAACACGACGATCACTAGCTGGTCGCTTACAAAATGTTTGGTTGCAGATGCTCACCGGTCACATCAATGATGCTCAACTGCAGTCTATCTTCGTGGCCAGCCATCCAATGGACAAATTGTGCAATTTGTGTCCTCCTTAACTGAGGTTCGGGTCCCTATGGATTAAGCCAAATGTAAAAAATCCTTTAGTTAGCTAAGTCTTGAAAGAAACCATTGTGGCAAATTCCAGGGATGTCGATGCAGGTCATCATGCACCCAGTTACACTAGGGCAGCTCAACCTATCCCATCCACATCTGGATATTTGGAGTGCTAGTAGTTTACCTTCCTCTATTGGGATAGCATTGTATGTCCCCAAAGGGGCGCCATTTCTACCATATGTCCTCAAAGGGGCGTACTTTTTGCAAGGTCAAGTGTGATCAGTTGTTATAGATATGCAGTCGAGCCAGGCTTATGAATGACTTCTCAATTCCTCATCGAGAAATGTATTGATCTCTGCTGGAAGGTAGAAACTGCATAACAATTGGATAATCCTCAGATTGTGGGGTAATGCTCGT